>NC_138778.1:238737252-239014752 GCF_965119305.1 Pelophylax lessonae
TCACTGCGCCCCCCTCCCTCCAATAAATTGTTCCGCCCAGGGCACCCGCCCCCTTTCGCCCCCCCCCCCCCCCCCTTGTACCGGCTCTGGAATAGAAGGTTTCCGACACCCCCTCAATTGCGTCCAGAGTAGGCCACCATGGGATAGGGCAGCAGGAGAGGCAGTGTCAGATTCATGAACCAAGGTTTCGGTGATGGCAACTAGATTAAATGAGTTAGTGATAAAGAGGTCATGAGTGGGTGAGTTTGTTACAGACAGAGCGGGCGTTCCAAAGGGCGTAAGAGAAAGGGAGTTGGGAAGAAGAGAAATGGGAAGTAAATTGTGTGGATTGTGGCTGCTGCCAGAGGGTGCAGGGTAATGGATGTGTTGAGTACAGGTAAATGATGGATAGAAGAAAAACGAGGTAAAATGGCGCTGCCTATTAAAGTTGATATATGCTGGCGTGGAAGGGGTTAAATAACGGGTAAAAAATACTAATATATAATAAAATACTGTGAATAAAAATATATATATGGTGGAAGGGATTGAATATCGAGAAAATAAATAGTAAAGTGCAAATGTACAACGTAGTGAATAAAAAAATTATATATGAATATATAAAATAGTGATATGAAAAATTAATACCCAAACATGAATATAAAATCAAGCATAAAATTTACACTTAAATCGTGGGTATAAAGTGATATGTGCAATAAATAAAAATCAAAGTGCTAAAGTGATGATAACCAGTGGAAACACCAAAATCTGTTAAGGTATATATAAATATAAACCCAAAAAAGTCCAGAAACCGTCCATAAAATGCTTGCTAGAAAGTGATTTCTGAAAACCAATGGTGATACAATATTATTCGGGAAGTGATCCGGGTGATAAGGTGTAGGGTGAAGGAAAAAACGTGCACCCCTCCGGTATATCCCGCACTCACCAGAGATAGGTACCCCTACAGGGGTAATCAGCTTTAGAATAATAGCCTCGCCTCTGTAAATCCTAGCGATGGGCTCTAATGTAGAAAATATCCCTGGGTGTCTTCTCTCAGCGCGATCAGATATTCCAACAGACAGGTTCACCTTAATGTTCCTCTCTCATACATGGGGAGTAATCCCGAGATGGTATATGGAAAGGAAGACCTCATATAGTGATGTACTGTTTGATAAGTTTATTAGTCATAAAAATCAAAAAACGTAATCACATTTAAAAGAGGTAAAAGCAGGTATAGAAAGCAGTAGGGGCCACGAGTCCCTCGTTAGCGGCTACTTCCGGGACGCTACGATAACCAGCGACCGGATCTGCGTTCCAGTGGGGCAGAAATGACGTAACCATGCACGACGTGTTTCGTCACAGCTGACGTCATCAGGTGCAGGTAAATGATGGAGGCCCGGGGTTTGGGGATATATCTCTAGAGGTTAGGAGAAGCAGAAAGGTAAAGAGTGCGATTTATATTGTTAAGTTAAGCCTTGAAATAAAGGACATCTACGCCAATCAGGGTTGCATTCGTCTCCATATGTTTTCTTAGAGTATACGCCATAAAGCCATACAGCGGACCACATATCCTCCAACAGATATGTGATCCAGATTACATTGGTTACAGAGCTTTTATAGTACATAAACGGGCACAAGCCCAAGTTACACATTACACAAGATTACAGTCTAATTATACATACGGTCATCTTGACCCCATAATGGCGTTGACTGAAAGGTTAGTCTGACAATTAAAAAAGATTGATTAGGGTCTTTTTATATAAACATCTCTTTCCGGACATGCCCCGGTGTTCTGGAGATTTTTTGTGTATGTGGATTTAGAAATATCAGAAGATGGTGAGTGCAGTAATAAGGAGAGGACAGAAGTGAGGGTGATATATATGTGGGGGGGGGAGAAGAGGGGTGAAGGACAGTGTTTAAGGATAGAGGACACGGCTGTCAGGAGCAGTAGAAAGTTCATGTTACAAGGAGAAAGAGCTGAGGGGGTAAATGAGGTCACCTGTAGTCTGTGTGGTGTTTATCTCGGTATTTCCGGTGTTCATTCTCTGAAGTGCAGGGTTAGAAGTGTTCCCACTTCTCGAAATACCCCCACTTTGAGAAAGAGCCCCCCCACAGAAAACGTGCCTTCCCCAAGAGATGCTTAGTTATCTGCTGTTAGGGATGGGGTGGGCGCTTTCCAATTAGCTAATCAAGAGTTAATAAAGTATGGCTGGCTAAACAGAGCAAAATTGCCACTTCAGAAGCAGACCTAAAAGAGGAGCGGTAATAAAGATAAGAACAGGCTATAAGTTAAGGTAAGACGTAGAGAGAGAAAATAAAGCCTAGCAATGAGGACCGTCTACAGATGGTTAAGCACTAATAACATAAAGAGAAGACATAAGGAGAGCCGATTTCAGTATCACAGTTTTGGGCGGAGCTGCAGCAGTAAGAACATATCTGTGGAGGGACAGAGAAGACATTTCGATGATGAGTACAGAGTCAGAAGGGTTAGAGTCACCCCTAGGGGCCTCCATGACTCCTATCATGGCGGGTGGGGGGCAGAGTTCATCTCTAGTAATGGACAAAGTCTAACTTTTACTCTTCTTGCCATAGCCCTTCCCATCAGGGGGAGCTTCATTGATGGAGGACAGAAAGCGGACAGCACTCCAGGGAAGGAGGACATGGCGGAGGAGACCTCGCTGGCCTCCACAGAGAAATATGACCTCTTTAGTGACCAGGACAGCCAAGAAAACGGGGACATTTCTGAAGCCCACTGTGACTCGCAGCAGTCCAGCTCAGTTCCATCACAGAACGATCCCGACCCCCACCAATCAGATACAACACTAGAGCGTTCGCTCCGCCACCTCTCAGCCTGTGTGAAAGCCCAGACTGCCACACTGAGGCAGACAAACCTCATTCTAAGGAACCTTTCTACTAACATGCAGAATGGCTTCCAACAGCTGGTTCACATCATTCAGCAAGTAGCCAGTATGCCACAGCCGAACAATCAGCCCGGGGCCACTGGTCAGTCCTCTGCACCACCCACCAGTATGCCAGCTAGTGGCCATATTGGGCGTGGCAGACCTGGTCGTGGCAGAGGACGACGCCCACACAGCACCTCCAATCCAGCAAAGAAGAGTCGGGGGAAATCATGAGACGCTTACTGACTGCATTCTAATAAAGGCTTTGTTTAACTTAACATATTGGAACCACTGTATTTCAGTGTGTGATTGCACCAGAGGAGCTTACACTCTAATGATTCCAGTACAGCTACACAATATTATATGATTGCAAATGTCCATGAGACTGTCAGCTGAGGAGGGATACAGGGGAGAGACCGATGTGTGTGTGTGTGCTGGAGGAGGGATACGGGGGAGAGACCGATGTGTGTGTGTGTGCTGGAGGAGGGATA
The DNA here is from genome assembly GCF_965119305.1 of Pelophylax lessonae. Taxonomy (NCBI): domain Eukaryota; kingdom Metazoa; phylum Chordata; class Amphibia; order Anura; family Ranidae; genus Pelophylax; species Pelophylax lessonae. The sequence continues at coordinate 238,740,620 of NC_138778.1, forward strand.
CAGGGGAGAGACCGATGTGTGTGTGCTGGAGGAGGGATACAGGGGAGAGACCAATGTGTGTGTGTGCGGGAGGAGGGATACAGGGGAGAGACCAATGTGTGTGTGCGGGAGGAGGGATACAGGGGAGAGACCAATGTGTGTGTGCCAGAGGAGGGATACAGGGGAGAGACCAATGTGTGTGTGCCGGAGGAGGGATACAGGGGAGAGACCAATGTGAGTGTGCCGGAGGAGGGATACAGGGGAGAGACCAATGTGTGTGTGCCGGAGGAGGGATACAGTGGAGAGACCAATGTGAGTGTGCCGGAGGAGGAATACAGGGGAGAGACCAATGTGAGTGTGCCGGAGGAAGGATACAGTGGAGAGACCAATGTGTGTGTGCTGGAGGAGGGATACAGGGGAGAGACCAATGTGTGTGTGCCGGAGGAGGGATACAGGGGAGAGACCAATATGTGTGTGCCGGAGGAGGGATACAGGGGAGAGACCAATGTGTGTGTGTGTGTGACGGAGGAGGGATACAGGGGAGAGACCAATGTGTGTGTGACGGAGGAGGGATACAGGGGAGAGACCAATGTGTGTGTGCCGGAGGAAGGATACAGTGGAGAGACCAATGTGTGTGTGCTGGAGGAGGGATACAGGGGAGAGACCAATGTGTGTGTGTGCCGGAGGAGGAATACAGGGGAGAGACCAATGTGAGTGTGCCGGAGGAAGGATACAGGGGAGAGACCAATGTGAGTGTGCTGGAGGAGGAATACAGTGGAGAGACCAATGTGTGTGTGCTGGAGGAGGAATACAGTGGAGAGACCAATGTGTGTGTGCCAGAGGAGGGATACAGGGGAGAGACCAATGTGTGTGTGCTGGAGGAGGGATACAGGGGAGAGACCGATGTGTGTGTGCTGGAGGAGGGATACAGTGGAGAGACCGATGTGTGTGTGCTGGAGGAGGGATACAGGGGAGAGACCAATGTGTGTGTGCCGGAGGAGGGATACAGGGGAGAGACCAATGTGTGTGTGCCAGAGGAGGAATACAGGGGAGAGACCAATGTGTGTGTGCTGGAGAAGGGATACAGGGGAGAGACCAATGTGTGTGTGCTGGAGGAGGGATACAGGGGAGAGACCAATGTGTGTGTGTGCCGGAGGAGGGATACAGGGGAGAGACCAATGTGTGTGTGCCGGAGGAAGGATACAGGGGAGAGACCAATGTGTGTGTGCTGGAGGAGGGATACAGTGGAGAGACCAATGTGAGTGTGCCGGAGGAGGAATACAGGGGAGAGACCAATGTGAGTGTGCCGGAGGAAGGATACAGGGGAGAGACCAATGTGAGTGTGCTGGAGGAGGAATACAGTGGAGAGACCAATGTGTGTGTGCCAGAGGAGGGATACAGGGGAGAGACCAATGTGTGTGTGCTGGAGGAGGGATACAGGGGAGAGACCGATGTGTGTGTGCTGGAGGAGGGATACAGTGGAGAGACCGATGTGTGTGTGCTGGAGGAGGGATACAGGGGAGAGACCAATGTGTGTGTGCCGGAGGAGGGATACAGGGGAGAGACCAATGTGTGTGTGCCGGAGGAGGGATACAGGGGAGAGACCAATGTGTGTGTGCCGGAGGAGGGATACAGGGGAGAGACCAATGTGAGTGTGCCGGAGGAGGGATACAGGGGAGAGACCAATGTGTGTGTGCCAGAGGAGGGATACAGGGGAGAGACCAATGTGAGTGTGCCGGAGGAGGGATACAGGGGAGAGACCAATGTGTGTGTGCCAGAGGAGGGATACAGGGGAGAGACCAATGTGTGTGTGCCGGAGGAAGGATACAGGGGAGAGACCAATGTGTGTGTGCTGGAGGAGGGATACAGTGGAGATACCAATGTGAGTGTGCCGGAGGAGGAATACAGGGGAGAGACCAATGTGAGTGTGCCGGAGGAAGGATACAGGGGAGAGACCAATGTGAGTGTGCTGGAGGAGGAATACAGTGGAGAGACCAATGTGTGTGTGCCAGAGGAGGGATACAGGGGAGAGACCAATGTGTGTGTGCTGGAGGAGGGATACAGGGGAGAGACCGATGTGTGTGTGCTGGAGGAGGGATACAGTGGAGAGACCGATGTGTGTGTGCTGGAGGAGGGATACAGGGGAGAGACCAATGTGTGTGTGCCGGAGGAGGGATACAGGGGAGAGACCAATGTGTGTGTGCCGGAGGAGGGATACAGGGGAGAGACCAATGTGAGTGTGCCGGAGGAGGGATACAGGGGAGAGACCAATGTGTGTGTGCCAGAGGAGGGATACAGGGGAGAGACCAATGTGTGTGTGCCGGAGGAAGGATACAGGGGAGAGACCAATGTGTGTGTGCTGGAGGAGGGATACAGTGGAGAGACCAATGTGAGTGTGCCGGAGGAGGGATACAGTGGAGAGACCAATGTGTGTGTGCCGGAGGAGGGATACAGGGGAGAGACCAATGTGTGTGTGCTGGAGGAGGGATACAGGGGAGAGACCAATGTGTGTGCTGGAGGAGGGATACAGGGGAGAGACCAATGTGTGTGTGCCGGAGGAGGGATACAGGGGAGAGACCAATGTTTGTGTGCTGGAGGAGGGATACAGGGGAGAGAACAATGTGTGTGCCGGAGGAGGGATACAGGGGAGAGACCAATGTGTGTGCTGGAGGAGGGATACAGGGGAGAGACCAATGTGTGTGCCGGAGGAGGGATACAGAGGAGAGACCAATGTGTGTGTGCCGGAGGAGGAATACAGAGGAGAGACCAATGTGTGTGTGCTGGAGGAGGGATACAGGGGAGAGACCAATGTGTGTGTGCTGGAGGAGGGATACAGGGGAGAGACCAATGTGTGTGTGCCGGAGGAGGAATACAGAGGAGAGACCAATGTGTGTGTGCTGGAGGAGGGATACAGTGGAGAGACCAATGTGTGTGTGCGGGAGGAGGAATACAGAGGAGAGACCAATGTGTGTGTGCTGGAGGAGGAATACAGTGGAGAGACCAATGTGTGTGCCGGAGGAAGGATACAGGGGAGAGACCAATGTGAGTGTGCCGGAGGAGGGATACAGTGGAGAGACCAATGTGTGTGTGCTGGAGGAGGGATACAGTGGAGAGACCAATGTGTGTGTGCGGGAGGAGGAATACAGTGGAGAGACCAATGTGTGTGTGCTGGAGGAGGGATACAGTGGAGAGACCAATGTGTGTGTGCCGGTGGAGGGATACAGGGGAGAGACCAATGTGTGTGTGTGCCAGAGGAGGGATACAGTGGAGAGACCAATGTGTGTGTGCCGGAGGAGGGATACAGTGGAGAGACCAATGTGTGTGTGCGGGAGGAGGAATACAGTGGAGAGACCAATGTGTGTGTGCTGGAGGAGGGATACAGTGGAGAGACCAATGTGTGTGTGCCGGTGGAGGGATACAGGGGAGAGACCAATGTGTGTGTGTGCCAGAGGAAGGATACAGTGGAGAGACCAATGTGTGTGTGCCGGAGGAGGGATACAGTGGAGAGACCAATGTGTGTGTGCCGGTGGAGGGATACAGGGGAGAGACCAATGTGTGTGTGTGCCAGAGGAGGGATACAGTGGAGAGACCAATGTGTGTGTGCCGGAGGAGGGATACAGTGGAGAGACCAATGTGTGTGTGCTGGAGGAGGGATACAGTGGAGAGACCAATGTGTGTGTGCTGGAGGAGGGATACAGGGGAGAGACCAATGTGTGTGTGCCGGAGGAGGGATACAGGGAGAGACCGGTGTGTGTGTGCCAGAGGAGGGATACAGTGGAGAGACCAATGTGTGTGTGCTGGAGGAGGGATACAGGGGAGAGACCGATGTGTGTGTGCTGGAGGAGGGATACAGGGGAGAGACCGATGTGTGTGCCGGAGGAGGGATACAGGGGAGAGACCAATGTGTGTGTGCCGGAGGAGGGATACAGGGGAGAGACCAATGTGTGTGTGCCAGAGGAGGAATACAGGGGAGAGACCAATGTGTGTGTGCTGGAGAAGGGATACAGGGGAGAGACCAATGTGTGTGTGCTGGAGGAGGGATACAGGGGAGAGACCAATGTGTGTGTGTGCCGGAGGAGGGATACAGGGGAGAGACCAATGTGTGTGTGCTGGAGAAGGGATACAGGGGAGAGACCAATGTGTGTGTGCTGGAGGAGGGATACAGGGGAGAGACCAATGTGTGTGCTGGAGGAGGGATACAGGGGAGAGACCAATGTGTGTGTGCTGGAGGAGGGATACAGGGGAGAGACCAATGTGTGTGCTGGAGGAGGGATACAGGGGAGAGACCAATGTGTGTGTGCCGGAGGAGGGATACAGGGGAGAGACCAATGTGTGTGTGCCAGAGGAGGAATACAGGGGAGAGACCAATGTGAGTGTGCCGGAGGAGGGATACAGGGGAGAGACCAATGTGTGTGCTGGAGGAGGGATACAGGGGAGAGACCAATGTGTGTGCTGGAGGAGGGATACAGGGGAGAGACCAATGTGTGTGTGCCGGAGGAGGGATACAGGGGAGAGACCAATGTGTGTGTGCCGGAGGAGGGATACAGGGGAGAGACCAATGTGTGTGCTGGAGGAGGGATACAGGGGAGAGACCAATGTGTGTGTGCTGGAGGAGGGATACAGGGGAGAGACCAATGTGTGTGTGTGCCAGAGGAGAGATACAGGGGAGAGACCAATGTGTGTGGGCCAGAGGAGGGATACAGGGGAGAGACCAATGTGTGTGTGCCGGAGGAGGGATACAGAGTGCAACACTGGGCAGAACTTGACAACCTTGAAAGGGGTCCTCTGCTCACTGAACAGGGGGTTAGTAGGGTTGATGTGGAGGGGTAAGTCAGGATTATTAGGTAAGAAGATGGGTTACTGTAGTGAGAGTGAGTGGTATGGGCTCACAGAAAAGGAAGGCCAAGTTGGATGAAGATGTGGGGGTGGAAAGCTCAGAGGTGGCAGCACTAGATAAACAGCCGGGAGAGCAGCCTATCTAGTAGGAGTAGTGAGGGTAGTGCATGTAGGCCTAGACAGTTGGTGGTAATAGGGGATTCAATAATCAGAAGAGCTGATAGAATAATTTGTCACCAAATTATTAAGTATACAGAATACATGGAAGGTGGAGGCTCCAATTTAATGAACTAGGCTGCAAGTTGAAGGGAAGGACCTCCAAGGTGATATTTTCTGAAATATTGCCTGTGCCAAGTGCAGCACATGAAAGACGGGGTGATTAGAATGCATGGCTAACGACCTGGTGTAAGAAGGAGGGATTTGGGTTTCTATAGCACTGGGCTGACTTTTCATTGGGGTACAACCTATATACTAAAGATGGTTTGCACCTAAATGGAGGGGGGGGGGGGGGCTATTGCAGGTGATATGAAGCTTCCCATATTATAAACAACCATTGGAAATGGTACTATTTGTACTAAAATAAAAAATATGGAACAAGTGTGCAAAATGTGACAATGAACTAAAGTGTTTGTTCACCAAGGCCAGAAGTCTGCCATGCAAAATAGGTGAGTTGGACACTTTGGTGCACGAGGAGAACTATGACTTAATTGGTATTGCTGAATCTTGGCTTTATTCTTTACATGACTGGGCTATTATTATACCTGGCTATGCTCTCTTTCGGGGAGATGGGGTAAAACGGAGGGGTGGTGGTGTCTGTCTCTATGTGAGAAATGATCTCAAAGCGAGTGTGAAAGATGAAACTAGTTGATGGAGTGTGATGAGTCTGACTGAACCGTTATGGGTGGAACTGCACATGGGTATGCGTACTACAAAGGTTATCATTGGAGTTTGTTATATGCCCCGCCCAGTGTTAATAAGGAGGTGGAGACTCCGCTCCTTGCACAAATAGAAAGGGCTGCAAGTCATTATGGGGGATGATAACTACCCAGAAATTGACTGGCGTAATGGCACTGCAGGGACAGTTAAAGGGAGAAAATGTATAAACCTATTACAAGACAATTTTATGGTGCAATTCATAGAGGCCCCGACTAGAAATGATGCTCTGTTGGACCTGGTAATCTCAAACCATGCAGAGCTGATTACCAATATTAAGAAGAACATCTGGGTAGCATAATATGATTTCATTTAATGTTAGCTGTAAGCAAAAAAAGAAAAACATACAGGAAATATAAAAACAATTATTTTAAGAGAGCAAATTTTCTAAGGATGGGGGCTGCTCTCCAAAACTTAGACTGGGAGGGTATATTGGCATCGAAAAACACAGAACAGAAATGGGAATTCTTTATAAAGTCTGTATGTGATCTCACTGCAAAGTATATTCCCATGGGCAATAAGTTTAAAAGGCTAAAAATAAAACCTATGTGGCTCACAGCCAAAGTTAGAAAAGCTATAAATAATAAGAAAAGGGCTTTTATAAAATATAAAAATGAAGGAACACTATCATCGTTTAAATGTTATAAAGAATATAACAGACAATGTAAAAAGGAAACCAAGGACGCAAAAATTCAAAACGAACGACAGATTGCAAAAGTCGGACAAAGCTCCAAAAACTCTTAAAAAAAATGGTAAAAAGGTCAGGTCTGAGCATGTAGGCCCTTTACAAAATAATCTGGAGTGGGTGATTGGGGTAAAAGAGAAGGCAAAGTTATTATTATCCCTTCTTCAGCTCTGCATATGGCTGTGGATGGGGTATACTTGGACGGGGGGGGGGGGGCTGTGGACATAGTATACTTGGACAGAGGGGTGGCTGTGGGCCTGGTATACTTAGACAAAGTGGTGGCTGTGAACGTGGTATACTTGGACAGAGGGGGGGCTGGGGAAGTGGTATACTTGGACAGAGGGGTGGCTGTGGACATGGTATACTTGGACAGAGGGGTGGCTGTGGACGTGGTGTACTTGGACAGAGTGGTGGCTGTGAACGTGGTACACTTGGACAGAGGGGTGGCTGTGAACGTGGTACACTTGGACAGAGGGGTGGCTGTGGACGTGGTATACTTGGACAGAGGGGTGGCTGTGGACGTGGTATACTTGGACAGAGGGGGTGGCTGTGGATGTGGTATACTTGGACAGAGGAGGGGCTGTGGATGTGGTATACTTGGACAGAGGGGGGGCTGTGGACGTGGTATACTTGGACAGAGGGGGGGCTGTGGACGTGGTATAGTTGGACAGAGGGGTGGCTGTGGACGTGGTATAGTTGGACAGAGGGGTGGCTGTGGTATAGTTGGACAGAGGGGTGGCTGTGGACGTGGTATAGTTGGACAGAGGGGTGGCTGTGGACGTGGTATACTTGGACAGAGGAGGGGCTGTGGACGTGGTATACTTGGACAGAGGGGTGGCTGTGGACGTGGTATACTTGGACAGAGGGGTGGCTGTGGACGTGGTATACTTGGACAGAGGGGGGGGCTGTGGACGTGGTATACTTGGACAGAGGGGGGGCTGTGGACGTGGTATACTTGGACAGAGGGGTGGCTGTGGATGTGGTATACTTGGACAGAGGAGGGGCTGTGGACGTGGTATACTTGGACAGAGGGATGGCTGTGGACGTGGTATACTTGGACAGAGGGGGGCTGTGGACGTGGTATACTTGGACAGAGGGGGGGGCTGTGGACGTGGTATACTTGGACAGAGGGATGGCTGTGGATGTGGTATACTTGGACAGAGGAGGGGCTGTGGACGTGGTATACTTGGACAGAGGAGGGGCTGTGGACGTGGTATACTTGGACAGAGGGGTGGCTATGGACGTGGTATACTTGGACAGAGGGGTGGCTGTGGACGTGGTATACTTGGACAGAGGGGTGGCTGTAGATGTGGTATACTTGGACAGAGGAGGGGCTGTGGACGTGGTATACTTGGAAAGAGGGGGGGCTGTGGACGTGGTATACTTGGACAGAGGGGTGGCTGTGGACGTGGTATAGTTGGACAGAGGGGTGGCTGTGGACGTGGTATAGTTGGACAGAGGGGTGGCTGTGGACGTGGTATAGTTGGACAGAGGGGTGGCTGTGGACGTGGTATACTTGGACAGAGGAGGGGCTGTGGACGTGGTATACTTGGACAGAGGGATGGCTGTGGACGTGGTATACTTGGACAGAGGGGGGGCTGTGGACGTGGTATACTTGGACAGAGGGGGGGCTATGGACGTGGTATAGTTGGACAGAGGGGTGGCTGTGGTATAGTTGGACAGAGGGGTGGCTGTGGACGTGGTATAGTTGGACAGAGGGGTGGCTGTGGACGTGGTATACTTGGACAGAGGAGGGGCTGTGGACGTGGTATACTTGGACAGAGGGATGGCTGTGGACGTGGTATACTTGGACAGAGGGGGGGCTGTGGACGTGGTATACTTGGACAGAGGGGTGGCTGTGGACGTGGTATACTTGGACAGAGGGGTGGCTGTGGACGTGGTATACTTGGACAGAGGGGGGGCTGTGGACGTGGTATACTTGGACAGAGGGGTGGCTGTGGACGTGGTATACTTGGACAGAGGGGGGGCTGTGGACGTGGTATACTTGGACAGAGGGAGGGCTGTGGACATGGTATACTTGGACAGAGGGGGGGCTGTGGACGTGGTATACTTGGACAGAGGGGGGGCTGTGGACGTGGTATACTTGGAGACAGTTCTTAACACACGGCTAATGTGTAAGGTAAAGTCTAAAGGCTTGGAAAGATCGGTTTGTAAATGGATAGAAAATTGGCTAAAAGATAGAATTCAGAGAGTAGTGGGTAATGATTATTACTCTGAATGGTCTAAGGTTATCAGTGGTGTACCCCAAGGTTCAGTGTTATCAGTGGTGTACCCCAAGGTTTAGTGTTATTAGTGGTGTACCCCAAGGTTTAGTGTTATTAGTGGTGAACTCCAAGTTTTTCATTGTTATCATTGGATTACCTCAAGGTTATGGTTATCAGTGGCGTATTCCAAGGTTCAGAGTTATAGGTGAGCTGCCGCAAGATTCAGAATTATCAGTGTTGTATTCCAAGGTCCATGCTGGGACCCTTACTTTTTAATCTATTTCTAAATGATAGATGGTGTGGGATTTCAGTTTTTGGCAGATGACACCAAGCTATGCAGAGAAATAATGTCCTTACAGGAGAGACAGACAGAGAGAGACAGATCAGTTTTGGCCTCCAGTTCTCAAAAAGAATATCGGGGGAACTGGAGAAAGTTCTGAGAAGGGACATGGAGGAGGTCCGCTATGAGGAGAGTTTAGAGGAACTGATTGTATTCTCTCTTTAGAAGAGAAGTGTGACAGATTACCTGGCACGCGGACTTGGTGCCTCTGTCAAGATATACAGTACAGGGGGCTTCCTCCACTCTGGAACCAGGAATTAGAGGTGAGAATTGCACCCAAGAACTAGACGACACTAGCTTAGGTGCAAACTGGAAATTACTTTATTGTAAATTCACACAGAATATATACCACACAAAATCAGGCAAGAGCTTGATCATGCCATCCTAAACAATGCAAACTGTAAACAGTAATAGAAGTACATCTAATGAACAAGTAACATAAACAGTGATCTTAAGTTCCCACTTGCTGACCTCCCTATAGCACATTTACTGCTACAGGATCACTATATACTGTTTTATATATATATATATATATATATATATATATATATATATATATATATATATATATATATATTGTGAGGGATTAGCTCGGTGGCGGGTGTGGATGACCCCTTGGGGGGTGCGTTTTCACAGAGAAACAGCCGATAAGTGCTTGCAAGCAACAGTTTGGTTTATTAGGTCAATTTTCTTCACCAGACTGCAAAATAAAAGACAAAATAAATCCTTGCCTCTGTGGGCGGCTACCTACTCACTCTGGAACCTAAGAGTCTGTCCCCAACCTACTGTTGGGCAGACTTGGCTGATCATACAGCAGACAATCAATAGTCCATGTTTTAATATCTTCACAGGGCAAAACAGTCCTTTGTTTCTTTCACACAGAAACAGTTCGTCTTCTCACCTTTGAGACGTCTTCACACTTGGTTACCCTCCCTGGTACACATTACTCCGGGGGGTCTTCTCCCAGGCCCACACATCCTGTCGGGAGGCACACGTCTGACTGTCCTCCTTCTCCCAGCCCACATGGCTTCAGGAGACAGCTTCCGGAGGCAGCAATCCTCAGACTTCCTTTGGACAATTATAGAAGCCTTAACTCCCTCATTCTGAACAGCTGAAATCTGTTCAGCGTCTTTAGACATTTCTTCTGGCTTCTGCAGCCGACACCCTATAGTAATTGGTGAATTGTATCTCCGATCTGTGACAACACTCACAGATTTATCTGACTTCCTGTTACAATATATATATATATTAGGGGGGTTGAAAATATTTGGCGCATCGATGCATTGCGATGCAGCCTTTTCCGATTCGGTTACGTTGCGAACCCCAGAATAATCGATTTCTGGCCCCTCCCCTCCCTCCCTCTTCTGTCATTGCTGGATAAGACGTTTTAGGCATGTAGGCATCCGCAGCTCTCCTGCGCAACAGCTCTGCTTACTTCCGGCAAGCTTCCGGCTACAACCACCAAGTTCCGGACGCCGTGCAAATGGCGGTAAAGGCTCCTCCCGCAGCGGTGAGGCACTCCCTTTGAAAAAATCCCTTGAAAAGCTGACCGACGATTGCTCTTTGGGGATACTATTGATGGGGGTAAGGAGTTCATTTTAAAGCCTAAAAGGACTCTTGCTTAGCTGATGGAACGATTGCTCTTTGGGGAAACTATTGATAGGGGTAAGGAATTCATTCTAACCACTTTAGGACGGCTCACTGTGCTGCTACTGCCGCACAGTGGCAGCCCTGGGTCCAGCGACGCTGGACTCCTAGCTGTCTCGGTGGCGCACGCGTGCCGCCGGAGGCTCGCTCCCGCTGTTTAGACACCATAGGCGTGCGCAGCCTATGGCATTAGGGTGTGCACCTCAAACCAAAGCTCAAACACATGTGCGTGTGTATATATGTGTGCGTGTGTATATATGGGTGTGTGTGTATGTATGTATATATATATATATATATATATATGAATATATACACACACTTTTATAAATAAATGTAAACAAACATTTTAAGCGGTATTAAAGTGTGCCCCCATCAATGCACAGTGACCAGTGTGCCCCCATCAATGCACAGTGACCAGTGTGCCCCCTTCAAGGCAGAGTAACCAGCGTGCCCCCTTCAATGCGGAGTGACCAGCGTGCCCCCTTCAATGCGGAGTGACCAGCGTGCCCCCTTCAAGGCAGAGTGACCAGCGTGCCCCCTTCTAGGCAGAGTGACCAGCGTGCCCCCTTCAAGGCAGAGTGACCAGCGTGCCCCCTTCAAGGCGGAGTGACCAGCGTGCCCCCTTCAAGGCAGAGTGACCAGCGTGCCCCCTTCAAGGCAGAGTGACCAGCGTGCCCCCTTCAATGCGGAGTGACCAGCGTGCCCCCTTCAAGGCAGAGTGACCAGCGTGCCCCCTTCAAGGCAGAGTGACCAGCGTGCCCCCTTCAAGGCAGAGTGACCAGCGTGCCCCCTTCAAGGCGGAGTGACCAGCGTGGCCCCTTCAATGCGGAGTGACCAGCGTGCCCCCTTCAAGGCAGAGTGACCAGCGTGCCCCCTTCAAGGCAGAGTGACCAGCGTGCCCCCTTCAAGGCAGAGTGACCAGCGTGCCCCCTTCAATGCGGAGTGACCAGCGTGCCCCCTTCAAGGCAGAGTGACCAGCGTGCCCCCTTCAAGGCAGAGTGACCAGCGTGCCCCCTTCAAGGCAGAGTGACCAGCGTGCCACCTTCAAGGCGGAGTGACCAGCGTGGCCCCTTCAATGCGGAGTGACCAGCGTGCCCCCTTCAAGGCAGAGTGACCAGCGTGCCCCCTTCAAGGCAGAGTGACCAGCGTGCCCCCTTCAAGGCAGAGTGACCAGCGTGCCCCCTGCAAGGCGGAGTGACCAGCGTGCCCCCTTCAAGGCGGAGTGACCAGCATGCCCCCTTCAAGGCGGAGTGACCAGCGTGCCCCCTTCAAGGCGGAGTGACCAGCGTGCCCCCTTCAAGGCGGAGTGACCAGCGTGCCCCCTTCAAGGCTGAGTGACCAGCGTGCCCCCTTCAAGGCGGAGTGACCAGCGTGCCCCCTTCAAGGCGGAGTGACCAGCGTGCCCCCTTCAAGGCGGAGTGACCAGCGTGCCCCCTTCAAGGCTGAGTGACCAGCGTGCCCCCTTCAAGGCAGAGTGACCAGCGTGCCCCCTTCAATGCGGAGTGACCAGCGTGCCCCCTTCAAGGCAGAGTGACCAGCGTGCCCCCTTCAAGGCAGAGTGACCAGCGTGCCCCCTTCAAGGCGGAGTGACCAGCGTGCCCCCTTCAAGGCGGAGTGACCAGCGTGCCCCCTTCAAGGCAGAGTGACCAGCGTGCCCCCTTCAAGGCAGAGTGACCAGCGTGCCCCCTTCAAGGCAGAGTGACCAGCGTGCCCCCTGCAAGGCGGAGTGACCAGCGTGCCCCCTGCAAGGCGGAGTGACCAGCGTGCCCCCTTCAAGGCGGAGTGACCAGCATGCCCCCTTCAAGGCGGAGTGACCAGCGTGCCCCCTTCAAGGCGGAGTGACCAGCGTGCCCCCTTCAAGGCGGAGTGACCAGCGTGCCCCCTTCAAGGCTGAGTGACCAGCGTGCCCCCTTCAAGGCGGAGTGACCAGCGTGCCCCCTTCAAGGCGGAGTGACCAGCGTGCCCCCTTCAAGGCGGAGTGACCAGCGTGCCCCCTTCAAGGCTGAGTGACCAGCGTGCCCCCTTCAAGGCGGAGTGACCAGCGTGCCCCCTTCAATGCGGAGTGACCAGCGTGTCCCCATCAATGCAGAGTGACTAGTGTGCCCCCTTTAATGCAGAGTGACTAATGTGCCCCCTTTAATGCAGAGTGACTAGTGTGCCCCCTTTAATGCAGAGTGACTAGTGTGCCCCTTTTAATGCAGAGTGACCAAGGTGCCCCCTTTAATGCAGAGTGACCAGCTGCCCCCATCAATGCTGAGTGACCAGTGCCAGTGATCTGTAAAAAAAAAAATAATAACAATAATTCCACACAACTCACTTCAGGCTCTCTCTCTGGCCTCTCTCCCCCTCCTTATTGCAGAATGCTGATGGGTGATGGATGATTGCTTGCTGAGTCTGACTCGCCGTGCGGCCGGCTTGCTCGTTCTCTGCTCTGCCTCCTCCTGAGTCCTGCCTGGTTCTCTCCCGCGCTGACTGCGCTGGGCGGCCGCTGCACAGGCAGTCCCTCCCCCAGCCCCAGACCCGACAGTCCCTCTCCGGCACGCCTGTCTCCCCCTCCACAGTGGGCGGCGCTGGCTCAGATTCAGTCTGGAGCTGAGCAGCGCCAAATGAGTCAGCCCAGGGGCAGAAGAGAGCCGCAGCCAGCAGAGCAGACTCAGCGGCGGGCGGCGGACATGGCGGGCACGAGGGTGATTAGGGTGTGCCTGGGCACACCCGGCACACCCCGTGCGCACGCCTATGTTAGACACAGCGGGAGTTGGGCTGGAGGAGGAGAGGCGGCGATCACCGTCTCTCTTCCCCGATTGTCGGGAAAAGTGTGAGAAGATCCGAGAAGGTGTGTATATATGGGAGTGTGTATATAGAGGTGTGTGTATATAGTAGTGATCGACCGATATCGATTTTTTTACCGCCGATACCGATACTGATATTTTGGTCATCGGATATCGGTATCGGCCGATATTTTTGGACATTAAATTTATTTCTTTTTTTTTAATGTCTACAGGTACTGTGGTGGAGGGATCTGGGGGGTCTAAAAGACCCCAAAACCCTCCTCTGCACTTAAAAGCATTCAAAACGCCAAGTTCGGCTGTTTTGAATGCTGTAAGTTTTTGAATTCGGCGCCGCCAGTACCCGGAAGTCATGTCATGACATCACTTCCAGGTACTCGGCGGCACCAAATTCTAAGAAATGAAAGATGGCGGCGGTGCAGATGGAGACCTGGTCAGACGGCGGCGGTGAAGGTAGGATGCCCGGGTCTCCCGGTGGGAGAGAAGACCCGGACGAGCTGCGGAAGGTGGCGGGGGGGGGGGTGGGGGGACATCCCTTCCCGCTCCTTGGAATGACAGCCGAGCGGCTTCTCAGCCGCATCGATTGTCCTTGCAAGACAGCCGACCGTCGGCTATGGACACCGGTACCGGGGTGATGCCTCTAGCTGCAGACATCACTCCGGTACAGCACTTTCCGAAATATCAGCAATATCGGTAAATCAAAAGGCCGATTCCGATATATCGGGGAAAGTGCATATCAGCCCTCGATATATCGGCTTTGCCGATAATCGGTTGATCCCTAGTAGTATATAGAGCTGTGTATATAAGGGGTGTGTATATAAGTGTGTGTATATAAGTGTGTGTATATCGGAGTGTGTATATAGGATTGTGTGTGTGTGTGTGTATATAGGTGTGTGTATATAGGTGTGTGTATATAGGGGTGTATGTGAATTATTGGTTGAAGTAGATGGAATTGCTCTAAGGCTGACTCTCTATATAAGTAGGAATTGTATATTAGGAGGAGATTTGTAGTATAGAATTGTATATTAGGAGGAGATTTGTAGTATAGAATTGTATATTAGGTTACATAGTTACATAGTAGGTGAGGTTGAATAAAGACAATAGTCCATCCAGTTCCCCCTGTGTAGGTGTGTGTGGCTGCAATCATCTCACATACCCCTGAATGTTCTGATCCTTGAGATGTAAGTCTAATAGTCTTTTGAAAGCCACCATACTTCCCGCAGAAACCACCTCTTGTGGTAGAGAATTCCACAATCTTGTAGCCCTAACAGTAAAGAACCCCCCACGTTGCCTGAGGTTAAAACGCTTCTCCTCTAATCACATTGTATGCCCTCGAGTCCTCATGCAATCCCTTCAACTGAACAGCTTTTTTTCTAAGCTGGGATCCCCATTGAGATATTTAAAAATTGCTATCATGTCCCCTCTCAGGCGTCTCTTCTCCAGGGAGAATAAATCGAGCGATTGCAGCCGCTCTTCATAATTAAGGTCCTCCAATCCCCTAATTAGTTTAGTTGCCCTTCTCTGGACTCTCTCCAGCTCCAACACATCCCTCCTGAGGACTGGCGACCAGAACTGGACAGAATACTCCAGATGTGGTCGGACCAGAGTTTTATAAAGTGGAAGGATTATAGTCTTATCTCTGGAATACATCCCTTTCTTTATGCATGCTAATATTCTGTCGGTGTTCCGTGAGAAAACCATACCCTCGTCACTTCCGGTGCAGCTACGGAGGGTATGGATTTCTCACGGTACTTACATTTGCCGCGGTTACATTAAAACAGCTCCTCTGCAACATCAGTCATCTCCGCTCCTTCCCCTCTCACTTCCCTCATCTCGGGTAATAAATATAAAAGGGGATCACGGAGCCGACATCTCCGTCATTTACATCTCATACACCCGCCGCCGCTTATATATTTACCAGCCGACATCAGGGAAGTGACAGGGATAGGAGATGATTGATGTTGCAGCCAAACTGTTTTTATGTAACCGCCGCAAGTATAACATTACACACTTCCGTTATAATTCCATTCCCTCCGAGCATGCGCACTCCTCAACTTCACAGCTGTTCAATGAGGTTTTCGGGGCTCTGAGCATGCGCACTGTTACGCTGCTCAGCAGTTTCGGACAGGAAGTGACGAGGGTATGGAATTCTAACGTTACACCGGCTTTGGCAGCTGCCGCTTGGCATTGCATGCTGTTGCCTAATCTATCATCAACCAAGACTCCCAGATCTTTCTCCATTTCTGAGGTGTAGATTTGTATATTAGATTTCCTCTTCCTCCGGAGAGTAGGATATTTATTTCCTCCTGGATTTCTCTCTTTCTCCTCATACAGAGCGATGGAGGATGGGAATTCTGTGGAGATCAGCCACAGACTACATTTCCCATCATGCCTCACTTCTCCTCTCCCAGCATGCATTGCAGAGCCCGCCCCTCTCCCAGATCCTGCAGCCCATCCATAGGGAAGTGTATCCAGGTATGTGTGCCCATCGCCTGGCTGCACTCTATATGGGGGAGGGGTTCTCCTATACAATGTGTACCGGGGGAGGGGGATATCTATAATATTTATCTGTATACACTTTATATATAGAGATACCTCCCTATATCCCTCCCCATATACATCCCTATATCACTACCTGTATTCCTCCCTGTATTCCTCCCCGTATACCTCCCTATATTCCTCCCTATATTCCTCCCCGTATACCTCCCTATATTCCTCCCCGTATACCTCCTCAGTATACCTCCCTATATCCCTCCCCGTATACCTCCCTATATCCCTCCCCGTATACCTCCCTATATTCCTCCCCGTATACCTGCCTATATTCCAACCCATATACCTCCCTATATTCTTCCCCGTATACCTCCCTATATTCCTCCCCGTATACCTCCCTATATCCCTCCCCGTATACCTCCCTATATTCCTCCCCGTATACCTCCCTATATCCCTCCCCGTATACCTCCCTATATCCCTCCCCGTATACCTACCTATATTCCTCCCCGTATACCTGCCTATATTCCTCCCCGTATACCTCCCTATATTCCTCCCCGTATACCTCCCTATATCCCTCCCCGTATACCTACCTATATTCCTCCCCGTATACCTCCCTATATCCCTCCCCGTATACCTGCCTATATTCCTCCCCGTATACCTCCCTATATCCCTCCCCGTATACCTCCCTATATCCCTCCCCGTATACCTACCTATATTCCTCCCCGTATACCTGCCTATATTCCTCCCCGTATACCTCCCTATATTCCTCCCCGTATACCTCCCTATATCCCTCCCCGTATACCTACCTATATTCCTCCCCGTATACCTCCCTATATCCCTCCCCGTATACCTGCCTATATTCCTCCCCGTATACCTCCCTATATCCCTCCCCGTATACCTCCCTATATGCCTCCCCGTATACCTGCCTATATTCCAACCCATATACCTCCCTATATTCTTCCCCGTGTATATATATATATATATTATAGACAGAGAGAGGGTAATAAAGGGAGAGGGATGGGGGGGATGGGAGAGTGTGAGAAGGGAGTATATACTCCTTATGTGTCCTGCATCACCCATATAATTCTATATACTGTATATAGAGAGATCTCCTACCCACCTATAGAGAGAGGGATGGGGGGGATGGGAGAGAGTGTGAGAAGGGAGTATATCCCCCTATATGTGTCCTGCATCACCCATGTAATTCTATATACTGTATATAGAAAGATTTCATACCTATCCACACCTATATAGAGGGATAAAGAGAGAGGGATGGGGGTGAGAGGGGGATGGGAGAGGGGGGAGAGAGTGTGAGAGGGGAGTATACTCCCCTATATGTGTCCTGTATCACCCATGTAATTCTATATAGATATATTGATAAAGAGAGGAGGGATAGGGGGATGGGAGAGGAGGGGGATAGAGAGGTATAAAGAGAGAGGGATGGGAGAGGAGGGATAGGGTGAAAGGGGGACAGGGAGGTATAAAGAGAGAGGGGTGAGAGGGGGATAGCGAGGGATGGGGGAGATAAAGAGAGAGAGAGAGAGAGAAAGGAGAGAGGGAGGGAGATAGAGAGGAATGAGGGGGAAGAGAGTGAGGGGTGGATAAAGAGAGGTGGATAGAGAGGGATGGAGGGTATAAAGAAAAAGCGAATGGGAGAGGGGAGAGAGAGAGTGAGAGGGGGATAAAGAGAGAGGGGCGGGGGGATAAAGACAGGGATGGTAGAGGGGGGTAAAGTGAGAGGGGGGTAGAGAGGGATGGGATGGTATAAAGAGAGAGGAATGGGAAAGGGGGATAAAGAGAGAGGGACGGGGGGGGGATAAAGAGAGAGGGGTGAGGGGATGGGAGAGGAGGGGGAATAGAGAGGGACAGGGGGGTATAAAGCGAGAGGGGGGAGAGAGTGACAGGACGATAAAGAGAGGAGAACAGGTGGATGGGTGAGGGGGGAGATACAGAGAGAGGGATGGAGGTATAAAGAGAGAGTGGTGGGTGGATGAGAGAGGGGGTAAGAGGGGAAGGGGGGAAGATACAGAAAGAGGGGGATACAGAGATTGGGATGGGGGAATGGGAGAGGGGGAGAGAGTGAGAGGGAGATACAGAGAGAGGGACAGGGGGAAAAAGAGAGAGGGATGGGGGGATGGGAGTGGGGGAAGGGAGGGGGGGTGATAATGATTGCAGATATTGTATGTTTTTCTCTATCTGATTCCTTTGTTTTCCCAGGAAGGGCGATGCCTCCATATAATCACACATGTGCGATCCGGGACGCTGTGAGACGGGAACAACCAATCCCTTTGGTGAGTGGACGGCAGGTCCAATGTCATACCTGAGGACTAATATACAGAGAGAGGCAGATACCCAATGTGTGTGACCCAAATAATAATATACAGAGAGAGGGAAAAGGACGTGGCTTCATCTCCCCTCTATACACCGCCCCCCTACCAGAGACCTCACAGAGATGATGGGAACCCCTCATAATGGGCACAGCGGGTGTACAGACCTGGAAACCCAGCACAGGGATGGTGGGAACCCCTCATAATGGGCACAGCGGGGGTACAGACCCGGGAACTCAGCACAGGGATGGGGGGAACACCTCATCATGGGCACTGCGGGTGTACAGACCTGGGAACTCAGCACAGGGATGGTGGAAACCCCTCATTATGGGCACAGCAGGTGTACAGACCCGGGAACTCAGCACAGGGATAGTGGGAACCCCTCATAATGGGCACGGCGGGGGTACAGACCCGGGAACTCAGCACAGGGATGGTGGGAACCCCTCATAATGGGCACAGCGGGGGTACAGACCTAGGAACTCAGCACAGGGATGGTGGGAACACCTCATCATGGGCACTGCGGGTGTAAAGACCCGGGAACTCAGCACAGGGATGGTGGAAACCCCTCATAATGGGCACAGCAGGTGTACAGACCCGGGATCTCAGCACGGGGATGGTGGGAAACTGCCATTCCACTCCCTGACAGCGAGGTGTGAGGTTGCTGGTTCCTTAGCTCGTGTGCTTCCAGAAGCCAGGGGCTAGAGTTGCTTCTCTGCCCCAGGAAGGATGCTGGATCCTGGGGAGGACCCTGGCGGGGGCCCCCTGGATAGGCCTGAGACTATGGAAGACATGGAGCTCGGCCGAAGGAGGGGTGAATCCCTGCCTACCTTTAGACGGAGGACTGTTGAAAAGCTGAGGCGGATTGAGAAAGAGGAGGAGAAATTGGCAACTTTGAAAGTAGAATTTAAAAAGAAAAAGTTGTATTGTGCCAAACTGTACAGTAAGAAGAGACCGGCTCTGAGGCCTGAATTGAAGGACTTGGAGCAAGCTTTGAGGAAGCAGAAAGAGTTGGTGAGCTCTCTGAAGGAAAGCTGTGAAGCACTTCAGGAGAAATACAGGAATGAGGAGCGTTTCAGCCGTATGAGGAGAGGAGCCGTTTCCAGCATGGAGAGTGACCCAGTCAGTGAGGAGATTCAGGTACCGACAGAGTCAGCAGAGAGTGAGAAAGTGGGCCCGGAGGATGAGCCCAGCTCTTCAACACCTCAAACATCTGCTGAGCCCCCAATGGCGGAGGCCTCTGTCTCCCTCCCTCTGCAGCAGCAATGTGGAACATCTGAGCAGGAGGTTGAGGGGGGTACTGGCATGTTGGAGTTCGTCGCTGAGCTGGAATCCCCTCTGGATGGAAGAAAGTTCCATTTTTCTGCAGATTCCCCAGATGAAGAGATGGATACCGTTCCTCGCCCTATGAGAGAGAGACCTGTGGAGAGAGGAAAATTCACCATTAAGCCTGCAACATCCAGGAGGGAGTTTGATCCCGCCATTAACCATGACACTGCAGAGGTAACACAGAAAGCAGGTACAGTGTGTGTGCAAGGTGGTGATGTGAACTTTAATGACAATGTGCTTGCTGAGGGTTGTAGTGCTATGGGCTGTCAGCCCACACCCATAGACAATGTGCAGCATGCAGTGCAACCTGATACACCTGCTGAAAAAATTCCACTTTTAAATGCAAGTGGTGAGAAAATTGGAAAAAACTGTGTGTTTCTGGTTGAAGAGTCTGCAGAGAGGAGCACCACGGACATTGCAGAGGCTTTGCCTGGACCAAATACAGTGGCTGTTCCTGAGCATGGTGGAGGAGATGCTGGGAGCAGTAGTACTATAACTTTTTTGGAGTCTGCAGTAGACAAGGCTGTGATTGAACCCAGGAAAGCAGCTGAGTGCTCAGAGAAGGGGGAGGGGGTGGGTCTTGTCTCTGCTGCTCCAAAGACTGCAAGGGTTGATTCAGGCTCCTTGTCATCAGGTGTGGTTGTGTCTAAAGACAATGCTGTAATTGCTGATGTTTCTGGGAGGAAAACCTATGCTGGTGCTGCTGAAGGGTTTGGGAGGGGGGTGCAAGCAGGGAAGGAGCATGGAAATGTTTCATCTTCCTCATTATTTAAAAGGAGGAATGTGGTACAGCTCAGATGGGAAGGCGAAGGTATTCCGCCATATAGGAGAGCTGTGGTTGATAAGATTCTGCAGATGGGCTTTAAACCTGCAGATATCTTTGCCCTGATCAGTCCGACCGGCTCCTATGAGTACGATTTGTCCTTTGTCCGTCCGGAGTCTTTGGACATATTTTGGGAGAAATATGAACATGTGTATAGGAGCCTGCCGGACTGGAAAGGGCTCATCCCCAAAGTTGTGTCACGTCAGCCACTTATTAAAATGGTGACGATTCTTGTGCGCAATGAATCCATACCGCAAGGGGATTTATCTGTATGGCTGAGGAGATATGGAGACATCCTGAGCCCCTTACACAAAATTATGGATGATCGAGGAATATGGACGGGGGGATGGTCTGTGCAGCTAAAACTAAGAGTCATGGATAATGTCATCCAGCATCTGCCATCCTCAGCTTTCCTAGGGAGGGACAGACTGACCATCTTCTATCCAGGCCAGCCAAAGCTGTGCAATAAGTGTGGGGATAAAGGGCACTTTGCATCCTCCTGTCCAGTAATGAAATGCTCTCTGTGTCAGGATTTAGGGCATTTGGCAAAGGATTGCAATATTATAAGGTGCAACTTGTGCAATGCAGTTGGGCATCCTTATAGCCAGTGTCCTGAGGCAGTACACAACCAGCCTGAGCTCATGAGAGAGTTTTTCCGTCTGGACATGGAGGATGCTCAGAGCTCAGCAGCTAGGGTGCCTGCGATTCCCTCCGAGACTGTACCAATACCCAGTGTGTCAGTGTCTTCCCAGTCTGTGGTGCCCCAGTCTGTGCCAATGCCCAGTGTGTCAGTGTCTTCCCAGTCTGTGGTGCCCCAGTCTGTGCCAATGCCCAGTGTGTCAGTGTCTTCCCAGTCTGTATGTAAGGTATCGGTTACTAAGAATGTGTCCAATCCTTCTGTGTCTATGTCTTCCAAAATTGCAGAGGCGGCAAGAGGTGCTGAGGCAGGGGCATCAAGTACAGTGCCAGTCCCCTCCCCTAGACATTGCAGGGCTTCCATTAGGGACCATGGGGTGCAGAGGAGTGGGGAGAATGGTGAAGAGGCTGGCCTGGTGGTAGATCAGGTAAGGGAGAGTGGGGGTGAAGGGGAGGGTAAGAGTGGGGAAACTGTTATTTCCAATTTGTCCAAGGATGATGTGGAATGGTTGGAGGAGAAAAGAAAGAAGGGCAAAAGAAGGAAAAAAAAGTGTTCAGCTACCCACAGTCCTGAGGTTTTGCCTTTGACAAATAAGTTTGGGGTCCTGTCAGATGATGAATGGGACTTGTTGAGTACAGAATCTTCCATGGATGATGAGTCGCAGGGTGCAGTGAAGCGCACTGGTTCTCCAGGGGGAGAGAGTAGTCAGGCTAAGAAACGGCTGCCTCAATTATCTGTTAAAAGTGGCAACCAATAATGTTATCAGCTGAAAATCAGTCCTAAAATATAATTTTTCATTAAAGGCTCCATGCATGGTGATGTTCCTTAGTCTGGCTCTCTCGTAGGGTTTATGCTGTGTGCAATTTGGTTTATTTATTATGTTCTTGTTTTGTATAGTTATATTCAATTATTTTGTAAATATGTTATTTATAATTTATTTATTATGGTTTTATTGTATATAAGTTGATTGATTGTAAGAATTTCCAATAAACAAAATTAACCCCTCATAATGGGCACAGCGGGGGTACAGACCTAGGAACTCAGCACAGGGATGGTGGGAACACCTCATCATGGGCACTGCGGGTGTAAAGACCCGGGAACTCAGCACAGGGATGGTGGAAACCCCTCATAATGGGCACAGCAGGTGTACAGACCCGGGATCTCAGCACGGGGATGGTGGGAAACTGCCATTCCACTCCCTGACAGCGAGGTGTGAGGTTGCTGGTTCCTTAGCTCGTGTGCTTCCAGAAGCCAGGGGCTAGAGTTGCTTCTCTGCCCCAGGAAGGATGCTGGATCCTGGGGAGGACCCTGGCGGGGGCCCCCTGGATAGGCCTGAGACTATGGAAGACATGGAGCTCGGCCGAAGGAGGGGTGAATCCCTGCCTACCTTTAGACGGAGGACTGTTGAAAAGCTGAGGCGGATTGAGAAAGAGGAGGAGAAATTGGCAACTTTGAAAGTAGAATTTAAAAAGAAAAAGTTGTATTGTGCCAAACTGTACAGTAAGAAGAGACCGGCTCTGAGGCCTGAATTGAAGGACTTGGAGCAAGCTTTGAGGAAGCAGAAAGAGTTGGTGAGCTCTCTGAAGGAAAGCTGTGAAGCACTTCAGGAGAAATACAGGAATGAGGAGCGTTTCAGCCGTATGAGGAGAGGAGCCGTTTCCAGCATGGAGAGTGACCCAGTCAGTGAGGAGATGCAGGTACCGACAGAGTCAGCAGAGAGTGAGAAAGTGGGCCCGGAGGATGAGCCCAGCTCTTCAACACCTCACACATCTGCTGAGCCCCCAATGGCGGAGGCCTCTGTCTCCCTCCCTCTGCAGCAGCAATGTGGAACATCTGAGCAGGAGGTTGAGGGGGGTACTGGCATGTTGGAGTTCGTCGCTGAGCTGGAATCCCCTCTGGATGGAAGAAAGTTCCATTTTTCTGCAGATTCCCCAGATGAGGAGATGGATACCGTTCCTCGCCCTATGAGAGAGAGACCTGTGGAGAGAGGAAAATTCACCATTAAGCCTGCAACAACCAGGAGGGAGTTTGATCCCGCCATTAACCATGACACTGCAGAGGTAACACAGAAAGCAGGTACAGTGTGTGTGCAAGGTGGTGATGTGAACTTTAATGACAATGTGCTTGCTGAGGGTTGTAGTGCTATGGGCTGTCAGCCCACACCCATAGACAATGTGCAGCATGCAGTGCAACCTGATACACCTGCTGAAAAAATTCCACTTTTAAATGCAAGTGGTGAGAAAATTGGAAAAAACTGTGTGTTTCTGGTTGAAGAGTCTGCAGAGAGGAGCACCACGGACATTGCAGAGGCTTTGCCTGGACCAAATACAGTGGCTGTTCCTGAGCATGGTGGAGGAGATGCTGGGAGCAGTAGTACTATAACTTTTTTGGAGTCTGCAGTAGACAAGGCTGTGATTGAACCCAGGAAAGCAGCTGAGTGCTCAGAGAAGGGGGAGGGGGTGGGTCTTGTCTCTGCTGCTCCAAAGACTGCAAGGGTTGATTCAGGCTCCTTGTCATCAGGTGTGGTTGTGTCTAAAGACAATGCTGTAATTGCTGATGTTTCTGGGAGGAAAACCTATGCTGGTGCTGCTGAAGGGTTTGGGAGGGGGGTGCAAGCAGGGAAGGAGCATGGAAATGTTTCATCTTCCTCATTATTTAAAAGGAGGAATGTGGTACAGCTCAGATGGGAAGGCGAAGGTATTCCGCCATATAGGAGAGCTGTGGTTGATAAGATTCTGCAGATGGGCTTTAAACCTGCAGATATCTTTGCCCTGATCAGTCCGACCGGCTCCTATGAGTACGATTTGTCCTTTGTCCGTCCGGAGTCTTTGGACATATTTTGGGAGAAATATGAACATGTGTATAGGAGCCTGCCGGACTGGAAAGGGCTCATCCCCAAAGTTGTGTCACGTCAGCCACTTATTAAAATGGTGACGATTCTTGTGCGCAATGAATCCATACCGCAAGGGGATTTATCTGTATGGCTGAGGAGATATGGAGACATCCTGAGCCCCTTACACAAAATTATGGATGATCGAGGAATATGGACGGGGGGATGGTCTGTGCAGCTAAAACTGAGGGTTATTGATAATGTCATCCAGCATCTGCCATCCTCAGCTTTCCTAGGGAGGGACAGACTGACCATCTTCTATCCAGGCCAGCCAAAGCTGTGCAATAAGTGTGGGGATAAAGGGCACTTTGCATCCTCCTGTCCAGTAATGAAATGCTCTCTGTGTCAGGATTTAGGGCATTTGGCAAAGGATTGCAATATTATAAGGTGCAACTTGTGCAATGCAGTTGGGCATCCTTATAGCCAGTGTCCTGAGGCAATGCACAACCAGCCTGAGCTCATGAGAGAGTTTTTCCGTCTGGACATGGAGGATGCTCAGAGCTCAGCAGCTAGGGTGCCTGCGATTCCCTCCGAGACTGTACCAATACCCAGTGTGTCAGTGTCTTCCCAGTCTGTGGTGCCCCAGTCTGTGCCAATGCCCAGTGTGTCAGTGTCTTCCCAGTCTGTGGTGCCCCAGTCTGTGCCAATGCCCAGTGTGTCAGTGTCTTCCCAGTCTGTATGTAAGGTATCGGTTACTAAGAATGTGTCCAATCCTTCTGTGTCTATGTCTTCCAAAATTGCAGAGGCGGCAAGAGGTGCTGAGGCAGGGGCATCAAGTACAGTGCCAGTCCCCTCCCCTAGACATTGCAGGGCTTCCATTAGGGACCATGGGGTGCAGAGGAGTGGGGAGAATGGTGAAGAGGCTGGCCTGGTGGTAGATAAGGTAAGGGAGAGTGGGGGTGAAGGGGAGGGTAAGAGTGGGGAAACTGTTATTTCCAATTTGTCCAAGGGGGATACGGAATGGTTGGAGGAGAAAAGAAAGAAGGGCAAAAGAAGGAAAAAAAAGTGTTCAGCTACCCACAGTCCTGAGGTTTTGCCTTTGACAAATAAGTTTGGGGTCCTGTCAGATGATGACGATGAATGGGACTTGTTGAGTACAGAATCTTCCATGGATGATGAGTCGCAGGGTGCAGTGAAGCGCACTGGTTCTCCAGGGGGAGAGAGTAGTCAGGCTAAGAAACGGCTGCCTCAATTATCTGTTAAAAGTGGCAACCAATAATGTTATCAGCTGAAAATCAGTCCTAAAATATAATTTTTCATTAAAGGCTCCATGCATGGTGATGTTCCTTAGTCCGGCTCTCTCGTAGGGTTTATGCTGTGTGCAATTTGGTTTATTTATTATGTTCTTGTTTTGTATAGTTATATTCAATTATTTTGTAAATATGTTATTTATAATTTATTTATTATGGTTTTATTGTATATAAGTTGATTGATTGTAAGAATTTCCAATAAACAAAATTAACCCCTCATAATGGGCACAGCGGGTGTACAGACCGGGAACTCAGCACAGGGATGGTGGGAACCCCCTCATAATGGACACAGGGGGGGTACAGGCCTAGGAACTCAGCACAGGGATGGTGGGAAACTGCCATTCTACTCCTTGGCAGCGAGGTGTGAGGTTGCTGGTTCCTTTGCTCCTGTGCTTCCAGAAGCCAGGGGCTAGAGTGGCTTCTCTGCCCCAGGAGGGATGCTGGCTCATGGGGAGGCCTGAGATTAGGTCTCAGTCTATGGAAGACATGGAGCTCGGCCCAAGGAGAGATGAATCCCTGTCCACCTTTAGACGGAGGACTGTTGAAAAGCTGACGAGGATTGAGAAAGAGGAGGAGAAATTGGCAGCTTTAAAAGTAGAATTTAAAAAGAAAAAGTTGTATTGTGCCAAACTCTACAGTAAGAAGAGACCGGCTCTGAGGCCTGAATTGAAGCTTTGAGGAAGCAGAAAGAGCTGGTGAGCTCTCTGAAGGAAAGCAGTGAAGCATTTAAGGAGAAATACAGGAATGAGGAACGTTTCAGCCGTATGAGGAGAGGAGCCGTTTCCAGCATGGAGAGTGACCCAGTCAGTGAGGAGATTCAGGTACCGACAGAGTCAGCAGAGAGTGAGAAAGTGGGCCCGGAGGATGAGCCCAGCTCTTCAACACCTCAGACATCTGCTGAGCCCCCAATGGTGGAGGCCTCTGTCTCCCTCTCTCTGCAGCAGCAATGTGGAACATCTGAGCAGGAGGTTGAAGGGGGTACTGGGATGTTGGAGTTCGTCGCTGAGCTGGAATCCCCTCTGGATGGAAGAAAGTTCCATTTTTCTGCGGATTCCTCAGATGAGGAGATGGATACCGTTCCTCGCCCTATGAAAGAGAGACCTGTGGAGAGAGGAAGATTCACCATAAAGTCTGCAACAACCAGGAGGGAGTTTGATCCCACCATCAGCCATGACACAGCAAGCAGGTACAGTGTGTGTGCAAGGTGGTGATGTGAACTTTAATAATGACAATGTGCTTGCTGAGGATTGTAGTGCTATGGGTAGTCAGCCTACACCCATAGACAATGTGCAGCATGCAGTGCAACCTGATGCACTTACTGAAAAAACTTCACTTTTAAATGCGATTGGTGGGAAAATTGAAAATAACGGAGCTTTTGGTTGAAGAGTCTGCAGAGAGGAGCACCACGGACACTGCAAAGGCTTTTCCTGACCCAGATAAAGCTGTTGTTCCTGAGAAAAGTGGAGGAGATGCTGGGAGCAGTAGTGCTACAACTGTTTGGGATTCTGCAGTAGACAAAACTGTGATTGAACCCAGGAAAGCAGCTGAGTGCTCAGAGCAGGGGGAGGGGGTGGGTCTTGTCTCTGCTGCTCCAAAGACTGCAAGGGTTGATTCAGGCTCCTTGTCATCAGGTGTGGTTGTGTCTAAAGACAATGCTGTAATTGCTGGTGGTGTTTCTGGGAGGAAAACCTATGCTGGTGCTGCTGCAGGATCTGGGAAGGGGGTGCAAGCAGGGAAGGAGCATGGAAATGTTTTATCTTTCTCACTATTTAAAAGGAGGAATGTGGTTCAGCTCAGATGGGAGGGTGAGGGTATTCCTCCATATAGGAGAGCCGTGGTGGATAAGATTCTGCAGATGGGGTTTAGACCCGAAGATATCTTCGCCCTGATCAGTCCGACCGCCTCCTATGAGTATGATTTGTCCTTTATCCGTCCGGAGTCTTTGAACATATTTTGGGAGAAATATGAGCATGTGTGTAGGAGCCTGCCGGACTGGAAAGGGCTCATCCCCAAAGTTGTGTCACGTCAGCCACTTATTAAAATGGTGACGATTCTTGTGCGCAATGAGTCCATTCCACAAGGGGATTTATCTGTATGGCTGAGGAGATATGGAGACATCCTGAGCCCCTTACACAAAATTATGGATGATCGAGGAATATGGACAGGGGGATGGTCTGTGCAGCTAAAGCTAAGAGTCATTGACAGTGTCATCCAGCATCTGCCATCCTCATCTTTCCTGGGGAGGGACAGACTGACCATCTTCTATCCAGGCCAGCCAAAGCTGTGCAATAAGTGTGGGGATAAAGGGCACTTTGCATCCTCCTGTCCAGTAATGAAATGCTCTCTGTGTCAGGATTTAGGGCATTTGGCAAAGGATTGCAATATTATAAGGTGCAACATGTGCAATGCGGTTAGGCATCCTTATAGCCAGTGTCCTGAGGCAATGCACAACCAGCCTGAGCTCATGAGAGAGTTCTTCCGTCTGGACATGGAGGATGCTCAGAGCTCAGCAGCTAGGGTGCCTGCGATTCCCTGTGAGTCTTTGCCAATGTCCAGTGTGCCTGTGTCTTCCCAGTCTGTGGTGCCCCAGTCTGTGCGTTTGCCTAGTGTGCCTGTGTCTTCCCAGTCTGTGGTGCCCAAGTCTGTGCCAATTCCCAGTGTGTCAGTGTCTTCCCAGTCTGTGGTGCCCCAGTCTGTGCCAATGCCCAGTGTGTCAGTGTCTTCCAAATCTGTGGCGCCCCAGTCTGTGCGTTTGCCTTGTGTGTCAGTATCCTCCCAGTCTGTATCTAAGGTATCAGTTACCGAGAATGTGTCCAATCCTTCTGTGTCTATGTCCTCCAAAATTGCAGAGGCGGCAAGAGGTGCTGTTGCAGGGGCATCAAGTGCAGTGCCAGTCCCCCCCCCCTCGACATTTCAGGGCTTCTATTGGGGTGGTCCCTGTTGGTGATTTCTCTTTATATTCACCCTAGATACCTTAAATGTATATTCAAAAGTTAAGTCCCTGACTTAATAGCAATAGTCTAGTCTGTTCTATGCAAATAAGGCAGAGCTCTGGAGAATGTTCTATCCTGCTAAAGAAAACACGTCCAAACCGTGATCAGTCTAAAACATTCTTAACTTTATTCAGCAAAGCGGGGTAACTATTATACACAGAATTGAACAGGAAATACAGTTGGGAGGGGGAGTGGATGCTCATGAAGAGTCAAGTTCTCACAAAAGTTGAACAATGGGTTAATACAGAATGTTCGTTAGAAATTGCAAAATATGCCTTGTCTAGACCCTATAGCTCAACTTAGAATAAAAGGAAGCAGAATGTGTTAGGTACAAAGGAAGTGGGGATGTATCTTTATCTTGAAGTGTCAGAACATATCGGGTGATTTACTTAGGTCATTGTTCATGTTTAACTAAAGACTTAAAGTAACCTTAACTGAAACAAGTCATTACAAGTCACAGTTGTAAGAAAGAAAATGGCGTGACACAGGTCAAGCACTAGAAAATGGTTGCCAGCAACTAGAAAGAGGTCCTGTCATTCCCCTTCAATCCCCTCTAAAAAATCATAATTTCATATGCATGATTTTTCTCCTTATCATTTATACGGTGTCATCAGAGGACACCAGGCCTCTCTGGAAAGGAATAACAGGTTAGGCGACAATGTCCTTTGTTTCCTTAGTATAATCAAATAAGGACCTAAACCTGCCCACCTAAACGGTAGACTTAGCTTTCTTAGCTTTATAAAACTTTACATATTCCTGGTAATCAAAAGGGGTTTGGGTTTGTTGGATCAGAACACCTTGTCTAGCTGTTAGAAATGTGTCAACATTTTCAGCATCTCTGTTAAAGTACAAACTTACATAAGATCCCCCTCTGCTAGCTGAGTCTGGGTTCTTTGTGGTTTTAGCGATTAAACACATAATAAGCTTAAAAAATGCATATAAAAATAATAGAAAAAGTAAAATCATCACAATCATCATAGCAATGTCTTTTAACCAGGAAAACACTCCTCCAAAACCAAAACCTCCCATACCTACAAAGGGATCCCAGCTTTTAGCAATGTTACGGGCCACATACATGTACATTTCTTCAATAAACTCACTCGCTCTGACTGGCCTCCACAGAGTGACTACATATGTCAGATACATATTGTAGCGGGACTGACCCATGAACAGGAGTCCATCCCCTCTTGCATGGTCTGGAGAACTATAGAGCGGACAATTGAATTGTCTGCTTGGCCCTAAGGCATTTCTACACCAGGTAAGTTACCTGGACTGAAAAAATAAGAAACAAAGATGGCTGTGTCTCCTCGTCCAATAGGACACTTGAAAAAAAACACACTACTTAAACCAATCACTGTACAGTAGGTAGCATCGGATGGTATGGTTGTCAGTAGAGATGGCACATCAGATACCACTTGCATGCTATGATCAGATAAAGAACTAAAAAACTTTTTGGCTTAGTGCCAATTTTCCAAAAAACTTTTTTTTTTATTTTTTTTTTTTTTCTCGTGCCATTCTAACAAAAATCTGGCCAGAGGTTCCCCTCTTTTAATAGAGGATACACATAAAATATAATTTAAAAACTATAATCAGATAAAAAGTTAATCTGATTTGAAACTTTTGGCTCTGTGCCAACAGGGTCCAATGGTCACACTAATTGCGGTAACTCTTTCTGTCCAAAAATAAATTCCATAAATATAACAGGAATAAAGATATGATATTTGAACGCTTTCTTGGCAAATAGCCAATTTTCAAAATTTTGCAGGAAGGCTCCCCTTCACACAGGGGATCATTTGCAAAATATAATTTTTCATTATCTATAATTCTATAAAAAATAACTTCAAAATATCCTGCCGACAACGGCAATTTATATATTTTTTTTCTAGTAAAATAGTGTTTTTATTCATTATTACTACGCTCTTACAAGATGGGCACAAATGTATAAAAGGCAAAACTTCTAAAAAATTCTATAAAAATAATTGCATATGTGTAGGAATGCTGAGACCGTTCATTTGCAGAAGTGACCCCCCCTCTTTTCCCCTCGTGTAAGGAAATGTAGTAGTTTTAAATGTATCTGACACATAAACATTTTCTGCTTGTCTGACATTACGAAGAAAACTACACCTGCCTTGGAGAATGAAACCGTGGGGTGCAGGTGTGGTCAGGGGTATTTGTAAGGTAATATTATTATTATAGGGGGACCTATGTTGAAAATGTCCTACTCTTTGATTTGCCTCTTCTGATAAGGTCCTTGGAAATGCGCCCTGACAGGCTGCTTTTCTTTAGACAGATCAAAAGAGCCAGCCACATCACTCTCTGTTATGGCTTTTTTGAAAACCTTACAAAGTTTTAGTAGCCCAACCAGAAACTTGCTGTTTTACAATTAACATGTACTGTGACTTTAAATTAACGGCAAATGTTTGAATTCTAAGACTGTGCTACTCAGCAATGACACTTCACTGCCCAAAAACGCCAAAGTCTCACCCGTCTTCTGTCTATAGGCAATCGCTGTGGACTATATCTACGTGTTTAAAGACTTTCACTTTCACTTTCACAGCTCTACGCAGCTTTTTTCCTATTCTATTGTACTAATACGGGGCATAAATAAACCAATTCTCCCCACTTTTTCCATGTACTTTTATCAACTCAACTAAACATTTACTAAAAGATTTACTTGTATCCTAATATCTCTAAGGCTGGCCACACATGTCCGGACAACTCTTTATCGTACAATTTTCTGTTAGATCCACCACAAACCACATAAGAGGTCAAAATTAAACACATTCATTTGTATTCAATTAGGCAGAGGTTTGTACTACATAGCTGAAGGTAAATTTCAAGAAAACCGCACTGAAAATTGTAAGAAAATTGTATCATGTATGGCCAGCATCAGACCTAAACCTTCAGTATAATTTCACAAAACCATAAACAAAACATGTCTCTAAGATTTACACATTCACAAAATCACTTAAATGTATCTGGGTCCTTAGACCCTCTTTATGGTTAAAAACCCCTCCTGAAAAGCCATTTGGTGTATGTATATTACACCTTGTACTCCCAGGTATAGTGGCTATCAAGAAGGCTTTCCTACCATTATAGACAAACAGACAATACACATAATAAACATTTATCTTGATTTGTCTGATAACCCACGATCGGTCAGTCAATTTTTACAGTAATAATGAAACTGTCGCTATCAGTGTTATATTAACAGTCAGCAGGCGCAATTTTTACAAGTCATATATAATTATAGACAGAGTTTCCATATATGTCAAACCAGCAATATAATACTCCAATACAATATGACAATATTTTCAAATGGCATAACAAAATGAAATAACAAAATAATCACGTGATCAACAGACTTATCTACTTACCAAATAAGTCTTTTAGACCAAACAAACAAATTATCTTATACTCTAAATCTTACAGTTCTATGCGATAGAAAGATAGGAGCAAGAAAAAAGGAAAGTATTTGTTTTCTACACAGAACAGACTGACATCTATTTATTATTCACTAAAGGAACGGGGTTTTCCTAAAACCCCCTGGGCTTCCCTGAAACCCAAATAAAAAAACTGTCTTTGTTGAAGACAGCTTCAACGCCTCCCAGAGACGTTTTATTTGTCCCTCCCAGAGGAACGGGATTCTTCTCGAGGAAAAATCCCCTGGGCTTCCCAGAAGCCCCGGATATTGTCTTTCCTTATAAATGACAAATCCTGTGTCTCCCAGAGACACTGTCTCGATACGTTCCCGGAACGTATTCAGGTTCAACAACCTAACATATAATATCTTTCCCTGAAAAATATTATTCTGGCTTCCCTGAAGCCTCTCTATATATATATATATATTAGTATTCAAGCTTCCCTGAAGCTTCTATATATATATATATATGTAAAGATCCAGAGCGTCTCCCAGAGCTGCTCTATTATCCAACACGCTCCCTGAGCGTTTGGTGTCTATGGCTCAAAGAACGGAACCAGGGCCAAACGGCCAAGTCCCACCGGACAGGCAAACAGATAAAATAAAATATCTCCTTACCCAGACCGGTGAATCCTTGGACCCGTGATGGCCGCTCTCTCTCCGATCCCAGACGTAGCCCCCAATCTGTTGGTGATTTCTCGTTATATTCACCCTAGATACCTTAAATGTATATTCAAAAGTTAAGTCCCTGACTTAATAGCAATAGTCTAGTCTGTTCTATGCAAATAAGGCAGAGCTCTGGAGAATGTTCTATCCTGCTAAAGAAAACACGTCCAAACCGTGATCAGTCTAAAACATTCTTAACTTTATTCAGCAAAGCGGGGTAACTATTATACACAGAATTGAACAGGAAATACAGTTGGGAGGGGGAGTGGATACTCATGAAGAGTCAAGTTCTCACAAAAGTTGAACAATGGGTTAATACAGAATGTTCGTTAGAAATTGCAAAATATGCCTTGTCTAGACCCTATAGCTCAACTTAGAATAAAAGGAAGCAGAATGTGTTAGGTACAAAGGAAGTGGGGATGTATCTTTATCTTGAAATGTCAGAACATATCAGGTGATTTACTTAGGTCATTGTTCATGTTTAACTAAAGACTTAAAGTAACCTTAACTGAAACAAGTCATTACAAGTCACAGTTGTAAGAAAGAAAATGGTGTTACACAGGTCAAGCTAGAAAATGGTTGCCAGCAACTAGAAAGAGGTCCTGTCATTCCCCTTCAGTCCCAATTCTATTTGGGTGGTATTGGGGATGCAGAGGAGTGTGGAAAATGGTGAAGCGGCTGGCCTGGTGGCAGATAAGGTAAGGGAGAGTGGGGGTGAAGGGGAGGGTAAGAGTGGGGAAACTGTTATTTCCAGTTTGTCCAAGGATGATGTGGGATGGTTGGAGGAGAAAAGGAAAAAGGGCAAAAGAAGGAAAAAAAGGTGTTCAGTTACCCAAAGTCCTAAGGTTTTGGCTTTGACAAATAAGTTTGAGGTCCTGTCAGATGATGACGATGAATGGGACTCGTTGAGTACAGCGTCTTCTATGGAGGATGAGTCCCAGGGTGCAGTGAAGCGCACTGGTTCTCCAGGGAGAGAGAGTAGTCAGGCTAAGAAATGGTTGCCTCAATTATCCTAATGGCAGTTCCCACTCCGTTAAAAGTGGCAACCATTAATGTTTCCAGCCTAAAATCAGTGAGTGCTCGTCATATGGCCTTATTTTTGCTCAGCGAGTTTAATGCTGACATTTTGTTTTTGCAAGAGATCCATCTGAGTAGTCTGGCTGATATACATCTGGCAGACAAGGAGTGGATGCATGGTCCCTCCTTTTGGTCTCTTGCGGCCGAGCCTTACAGTGGGGTTGCGGTCCTTTTTTCCGGTATGGTAACGTGCCGACGAGTAATTGAGGTAGATTGGGAGATGCATGATTTTGGATGTCTCTGTGAATGGGGCAGGACCTGCGCCTGATTAACATTTATGGTCCCCAGATGAAATGGGACAGGAAATGCCTCTTTACAAAGATTAAGCCTTTTCTTTTTACGGCTCAGCAGGTTATCTTTGGAGGTGACTTCAACACCATTACTAGGCCTAAAGACAGGAGAGGTTTCAGAGATAAGCTGGGCTATGACAGCCTTTTCCTGAATGCAATGGTTAGGGAAGCAGGTCTGGTATATGCGCACATTAAGCGCTGCCCAGACAGCACGGGGTTCACTTTTCAGTGAGGTAATAGTCAGAGTAGGATAGATAGGTTTTTTTTTTTAAAGGGGGACTCTACTTTTTTCGACACCTGTGTGATCAGGCTAAGGCCTTTGATAGGGTTAATCATGAGTACCTATGGCTCCTTCTTGGCAAGTATGACCTGGAGGGGGGTTTCATTGATTGGCTCAAGATTTTGTACAAAGGGGCTGAAAGCTTTCCTCTGGTTAATGGTTGGGTTGAGCAGCCCTTTGTGGTTGGCTCAGGTGTGCGTCAGGGGTGTCCTTTGAGTCCTCTGCTATATGCGTTTGCAGTCGACCCCTTCATTAGAAGGCTAGAGAGTGGACCATTGTGTGGGGTACCTTTTTAGGCATCGCTGATGAGCCTCCTTTGAAGGTTGTGGCTTATGCTGCTGATGTTTCTGTTTTTGTCTCTGTGACTGGAGAAGCACAGGAGGTGGTCTCAGTGATAGGGCAGTATGCGGAAGCATCAGGTTCAAAGGTCAACCAGGACAAGTGTGAAGCTTTCTGGATGGGCGTGGAAGGTGAGAGCTTTGTTCTTCCAGATGACTTCCTAGAGCCCCAACAAAAAATTAGAGTTCTAGGCATTGAATTTGGCCTAGGTGACTATGGTCATGCAAATTGGGTGAACAGGCTGGAGAATGTCAATGCCAAGGTGGCGAGCTGGAAAAGTTGGCAGTTTTCCTTAAGGGAAATGGTTGATCTGATCAAAGGTTACCTGATTCCAATTTTTCTGTATGTCAGTTTTGTCTGCGTTTTGCCAGTGTCTCTCTATACCAGGATCTATAGTTGTTTCTTCCAGCTGTTATGGGGAAACAGAATAAACCTTGTCAAAAGGAGTGTGACTTATCTTCCTAGGCGGGAGGGTGGTCTAGGAATGATCAACCCTGCAGTCTTTTTCTCTCTGATGTTTGTAAAGTACAACCTGGGTAACATGTTGGCAGAGAGACCGCCTGGGTGGGTGGGTATTTTCCAGTCCTGGTTTAGGCCCTTTCTGCGAAACTGGGAAAATGGTGGGCCAGTGAAAAGCCTGAGGGTCAGGCATGATAAGCTCCCGTCTTATGTTGCCCCATATTTGAAAATACTTTGGCAGTGGCAAGTAACGGCAGGGGAGGTCAGATCTCTTCCGAGGAAACTTCTTGAGAAGCGGATCGTGAGCTCTGTTTTTTGCAAACCACTGGCCTTAAGGGATTGCCCAAGCCTGGTTTTGGGGGAGGGTTTGCGTTTGATTAATTTGGAGAGAATCCCAATGAAGTTTAGGGATCAGGCTTGGCTCGCTTTCCATGGAAAACTATATGTGAAGGGCAACCTGAAGTTTCTTTCTGTGTGTGATCGGGGCTGCCCGAGAGTAGAGTGTGGAGGAGCGGTGGAGTCCATGGATCATTTTCTGCTTCAGTGTGCTTTTAATATGGAGGTGTACAAGAGGGTAGGGAGGGCTCTGAGTGTACCCTTATCTCCCCCATATGAGTTATGCAGAGTGGGTGTATGGGGCATTCCAGACTCACCGGGATTATGATTTGGAAACACTTTTTTTAGTTAGTCTAGTAGTCCGTTATTTCATGTGGAGTGCACGGTGCCAGGTATCCTTACGGAGTAAAATCCTCCCTGTTGAGGTGGTGGTGCAGAACATTCTGGGTGAGGTTGGGAAGATTCGGGGTCTTTAGAAAGACAGGTGGCAGCAGGAGGCCTGGATAAAGGCGTGGAGGAATATCAGGACTCTGTAGCTGCTGCCTGTTCTCGGGGTGTGCGGCTTTTCTTTCTGTCCTTGCTTCACTCCCCTAGATTTTCAGATAAAATATAATTTTTGATAAAAGGCTCCATGCATGGTGACGGTGATGTTCCTTAGTCTGGCTCTCTCGTAGGGTTTATGCTGTGCGCAATTTGCTTTATTTATTATGTTCTTGTTTGGTTTTTGGTTTTGTATCGTTATATTCAATTATTTTATAAATATGTTATTTATTAATTTATTTATTATGGTTTTATTGTATATAAGTTGTTTTTTAAGATTTACCAATAAACAAAATTAACCCCTCATAATGGGCACAGCGGATGTACAGACCCAGGATCTCAGCACAGGGATGGCAGGAACTCCTCATAATGGGCACAGTGGGTGTACAGACCCTGGAACTCAGCACAGGGATGGTGGGACAGCCTCATATTGGGCACAGCGGGTGTACAGACCCAGGAACTCAGTACAGGGATGGTGGGAACCCCTCATATTGGGCACAGCGGGGGTACAGACCCCGGAACTCAGAACA
This sequence comes from Pelophylax lessonae, assembly GCF_965119305.1. NCBI lineage: Eukaryota > Metazoa > Chordata > Amphibia > Anura > Ranidae > Pelophylax > Pelophylax lessonae. Next base: position 238,776,725 of record NC_138778.1, read on the forward strand.
GGGATGGTGGGAACCCCTCATATTGGGCACAGCGGGGGTACAGACCCCGGAACCCAGCACAGGGATGGTGGGAACCCCTCATATTAGGCACAGTGGGTGTACAGACTCAGGAACTCAGCACAGGGATGGGGGGAAACCCTCATAATGGGCACAGTGGGTGTACAGACCCAGGAACTCAGCACAGGGATGGGGGGAACCCCTCATAATGGGCACAGCGGGTGTACAGACTCAGGAACTCAGCACAGGGATGGTGGGAAACTGCCATTCCACTCCCTGACAGCGAGGTGTGAGGTTGCTGGTTCCTTAGCTCGTGTGCTTCCAGAAGCCAGGGGCTAGAGTTGCTTCTCTGCCCCAGGAAGGATGCTGGATCCTGGGGAGGACCCTGGCGGGGGCTCCCTGGATAGGCCTGAGACTATGGAAGACATGGAGCTCGGCCGAAGGAGGGGTGAATCCCTGCCTACCTTTAGACGGAGGACTGTTGAAAAGCTGAGGCGGATTGAGAAAGAGGAGGAGAAATTGGCAACTTTGAAAGTAGAATTTAAAAAGAAAAAGTTGTATTGTGCCAAACTGTACAGTAAGAAGAGACCGGCTCTGAGGCCTGAATTGAAGGACTTGGAGCAAGCTTTGAGGAAGCAGAAAGAGTTGGTGAGCTCTCTGAAGGAAAGCTGTGAAGCACTTCAGGAGAAATACAGGAATGAGGAACGTTTCAGCCGTATGAGGAGAGGAGCCGTTTCCAGCATGGAGAGTGACCCAGTCAGTGAGGAGATGCAGGTACCGACAGAGTCAGCAGAGAGTGAGAAAGTGGGCCCGGAGGATGAGCCCAGCTCTTCGACACCTCACACATCTGCTGAGCCCCCAATGGCGGAGGCCTCTGTCTCCCTCCCTCTGCAGCAGCAATGTGGAACATCTGAGCAGGAGGTTGAGGGGGGTACTGGCATGTTGGAGTTCGTCGCTGAGCTGGAATCCCCTCTGGATGGAAGAAAGTTCCATTTTTCTGCAGATTCCCCAGATGAGGAGATGGATACCGTTCCTCGCCCTATGAGAGAGAGACCTGTGGAGAGAGGAAAATTCACCATTAAGCCTGCAACATCCAGGAGGGAGTTTGATCCCGCCATTAACCATGACACTGCAGAGGTAACACAGAAAGCAGGTACAGTGTGTGTGCAAGGTGGTGATGTGAACTTTAATGACAATGTGCTTGCTGAGGGTTGTAGTGCTATGGGCTGTCAGCCCACACCCATAGACAATGTGCAGCATGCAGTGCAACCTGATACACCTGCTGAAAAAATTCCACTTTTAAATGCAAGTGGTGAGAAAATTGGAAAAAACTGTGTGTTTCTGGTTGAAGAGTCTGCAGAGAGGAGCACCACGGACATTGCAGAGGCTTTGCCTGGACCAAATACAGTGGCTGTTCCTGAGCATGGTGGAGGAGATGCTGGGAGCAGTAGTACTATAACTTTTTTGGAGTCTGCAGTAGACAAGGCTGTGATTGAACCCAGGAAAGCAGCTGAGTGCTCAGAGAAGGGGGAGGGGGTGGGTCTTGTCTCTGCTGCTCCAAAGACTGCAAGGGTTGATTCAGGCTCCTTGTCATCAGGTGTGGTTGTGTCTAAAGACAATGCTGTAATTGCTGATGTTTCTGGGAGGAAAACCTATGCTGGTGCTGCTGAAGGGTTTGGGAGGGGGGTGCAAGCAGGGAAGGAGCATGGAAATGTTTCATCTTCCTCATTATTTAAAAGGAGGAATGTGGTACAGCTCAGATGGGAAGGCGAAGGTATTCCGCCATATAGGAGAGCTGTGGTTGATAAGATTCTGCAGATGGGCTTTAAACCTGCAGATATCTTTGCCCTGATCAGTCCGACCGGCTCCTATGAGTACGATTTGTCCTTTGTCCGTCCGGAGTCTTTGGACATATTTTGGGAGAAATATGAACATGTGTATAGGAGCCTGCCGGACTGGAAAGGGCTCATCCCCAAAGTTGTGTCACGTCAGCCACTTATTAAAATGGTGACGATTCTTGTGCGCAATGAATCCATACCACAAGGGGATTTATCTGTATGGCTGAGGAGATATGGAGACATCCTGAGCCCCTTACACAAAATTATGGATGATCGAGGAATATGGACGGGGGGATGGTCTGTGCAGCTAAAACTGAGGGTTATTGATAATGTCATCCAGCATCTGCCATCCTCAGCTTTCCTAGGGAGGGACAGACTGACCATCTTCTATCCAGGCCAGCCAAAGCTGTGCAATAAGTGTGGGGATAAAGGGCACTTTGCATCCTCCTGTCCAGTAATGAAATGCTCTCTGTGTCAGGATTTAGGGCATTTGGCAAAGGATTGCAATATTATAAGGTGCAACTTGTGCAATGCAGTTGGGCATCCTTATAGCCAGTGTCCTGAGGCAATGCACAACCAGCCTGAGCTCATGAGAGAGTTTTTCCGTCTGGACATGGAGGATGCTCAGAGCTCAGCAGCTAGGGTGCCTGCGATTCCCTCCGAGACTGTACCAATACCCAGTGTGTCAGTGTCTTCCCAGTCTGTGGTGCCCCAGTCTGTGCCAATGCCCAGTGTGTCAGTGTCTTCCCAGTCTGTGGTGCCCCAGTCTGTGCCAATGCCCAGTGTGTCAGTGTCTTCCCAGTCTGTATGTAAGGTATCGGTTACTAAGAATGTGTCCAATCCTTCTGTGTCTATGTCTTCCAAAATTGCAGAGGCGGCAAGAGGTGCTGAGGCAGGGGCATCAAGTACAGTGCCAGTCCCCTCCCCTAGACATTGCAGGGCTTCCATTAGGGACCATGGGGTGCAGAGGAGTGGGGAGAATGGTGAAGAGGCTGGCCTGGTGGTAGATAAGGTAAGGGAGAGTGGGGGTGAAGGGGAGGGTAAGAGTGGGGAAACTGTTATTTCCAATTTGTCCAAGGGGGATACGGAATGGTTGGAGGAGAAAAGAAAGAAGGGCAAAAGAAGGAAAAAAAAGTGTTCAGCTACCCACAGTCCTGAGGTTTTGCCTTTGACAAATAAGTTTGGGGTCCTGTCAGATGATGACGATGAATGGGACTTGTTGAGTACAGAATCTTCCATGGATGATGAGTCGCAGGGTGCAGTGAAGCGCACTGGTTCTCCAGGGGGAGAGAGTAGTCAGGCTAAGAAACGGCTGCCTCAATTATCTGTTAAAAGTGGCAACCAATAATGTTATCAGCTGAAAATCAGTCCTAAAATATAATTTTTCATTAAAGGTTCCATGCATGGTGATGTTCCTTAGTCCGGCTCTCTCGTAGGGTTTATGCTGTGTGCAATTTGGTTTATTTATTATGTTCTTGTTTTGTATAGTTATATTCAATTATTTTGTAAATATGTTATTTATAATTTATTTATTATGGTTTTATTGTATATAAGTTGATTGATTGTAAGAATTTCCAATAAACAAAATTAACCCCTCATATTGGGCACAGCCGGTATACAGCAAAAACATCTTAAGAACTGAGCTCTAAGTTTTGCAGTGGGGCGGTGGGGGGGGGGGGGTGTTATCGAGCATCCTCCAAGCCCTGTGGTATCAGGAAGGCTGGATACACTCTGTGAACTGTAATGGTGTATCTCTCTGCAGGGTGTGATCGAGCGGGTTGGATGGTGGTGATGGGTTCATCATTCCAGCATTGGCCGATTCTCCTGCACCATCCCCTAACCTGAGAAGAAGCCCCGCATTCCAGCAAACAGTGACATGACACAGAAGGAGGGGCCAGACCTGGATCCCATGGAACAGAAGGAGGGGCTGGACCTTGATCACATGGCACAGAAAGAGGGGCTGGACCTGGAGCTGTCAGTGGATTCCCTCATTGGTGAGTGCTCATTTTCTGTACACATCTCTTCTGTACGAGAACTCCTTCATTTCCCCATCCTTCTGCAATACATGTGTAGCCTTTTCTGGGGGGAGGAGGCAAAGAAAAATGACCCCCCCCCCCCAAACAGGAATCCTAAGTAGAGATGGGCCGGACATCCCCCCAGTTCGGTTTGCACCAGAACAACTTGACATCACAAAGTTCAGACCGGAACACCGAACCCCATTACAGTCTAAGGGAGCCAAAAAAAAAAGCAAAAGTCCCCATTTTGAAGGCTTTTATTCAAGTAATTGGACATAAAAAGGTTATGGAAAATGAAAAATGACTTTAAATATACTGTCTGGGGGGTCCCCTTAGTCTGCCTCTAATGTGGCACATCTGTACGATGTATAGAGCCTGCTGCAGCAAACCTGACATTTCTAAATGAAAAAGAAAAGGAATTAAAAGTACTTTATGGCTTCAACCTATTGCCGGCAATCCAAAAAAAAAAAGAAAAACGGCATGGGGTCCCCCCCAAAATCTATACTAGACCCTTATCAGTGCATGCGAGCAAACGAGTGCTCCCTCCTCCTGAAAAATACTAGGCCACATGCCCTCAACATGGCTCTGCCCCCCCAAAGCACCTTGTCCCCATGTTGATATGGACGAGGTCCTCTTCCCGACAACCCTGGGCTGTGGTTATGGGAGTCGATGGGCTTATCGGAATCTGGAAGGCCCCTTTAACAAGGGGGCCCCCAGATCCGTCCCCCCCCATGTGAATGAGTATGGGGTACTTTGTGTCCCTACCCATTCACCAGAAAGGTGACAAAAAGCAATAAAAGCACACACAGTTTTTGACAATTCCTTAAATTATAATTTTCCTTTATTTAAAAAAAATAAGAGATAAAAAAACAATGTCCACCGATGTAGATCTGAAGCCGGCACCTCCTGCGGACCTGAAAAAAAAAATGCTCTGTCCGGGTGACAGTTCTTAAAAAGGCAAGGGGTGGAGCCACCTGGTGATGTCACCTGGTGGCCCCGCTACCTTGTGACATCACTAACCCAAATGGTACCGGTAAATGTCACAAGGGCCGTTGCCACCAGGTGACATCACTAGATGGCCCCATCCCTTACCTGTGTAAGAACGGCAGAGCAGGCAGGAGGGAGGGGTCAGCATTCCTCATGGGCGGAGCTTTGTTTTTTTAGATCCAGCGGTGGCAGCAGGCATCGGATCTACATCAGGGGACATTGTTTTTTTTTCATTTTTGTATTTTTAATAAAAAGATTGTCAAAAAACTGTGTTTGTGGGTTTTTTTTCTTTCTTATTGACCCTTTTTTTGGTGAATGAGTAGGAGTACAATGTAACCCTACTCATTCACATGTTAGGGGGGGCTTCCTGTTAAAGGGGGGCTTCCGGATTCCAATAAACCCCTTGCCCACAGACCCCCCACAACCACCGCCTAGGGTTATCGTGAAGAGGCCCTTGTCCCATCAACATAGGGAGAAGGTGCTTTGGGGTGGGGGTGCAAAGCCTGCCTTGCCCCCCCCCCATGTTGAGGGCATATGACCTGGTATGGATTAGAGGGGGGGCCCCCACACTATTATTTTTTTTCACTTTTTTTTAAATTGCCAGCAATGTTCTTTTTATTCAGCAGGTTTAGAATGTACTGTGCCGCGTGCAATGCATTATGGGACGCTGTGGGTAAACATCCCGCTGAGCGTCCTGCAAATTCCGATGATTGCCAAACTGCTTACAAGCGATGTTTCGGCCGACCTTTTGCTTGACACGAACCGTTTGCCCAACACTAATCCTGTCCCTAACTAACCCTAACCCTACCTGTATTCCTAATCCTAATCCTATCTGTATTCCTAATCCTAACCCTAACTGTATTCTAATCCTAACCCTACCTGTATTCCTAATCCTAACCCTACCTGTATTCCTAATCCTAACCCTAACTGTATTCCTAACCCTAATCCTATCTGTAATCATAATCCTAATCCTATCTGTATTCCTAACCCTAATCCTATCTGTAATCATAATCCTAATCCTATCTATATTCCTAACCCTAGCCCTACCTGTATTCCTAATCCTAATCCTATCTGTATTCCTAATCCTAACCCTACCTGTATTCCTAATCCTATCTGTATTCCTAATCCTAACCCTACCTGTATTCTTAATCCTAATCCTATCTGTATTCCTAATCCTAACCCTACCTGTATTCCTAATCCTAACCCTAGCTGTATTCCTAATCCTAACCCTAATCCTATCTGTATTCCTAATCCTAACCCTAGCTGTATTCCTAATCCGAACCCTAACTGTATTCATAATCCTAACCCTAGCTGTATTCCTAATCCTAACCCTAACCCTACCTGTATTCCTAATCCTAACCCTAGCTGTATTCCTAATCCTAACCCTAACTGTATTCATAATCCTAACCCTACCTGTATTCCTAACCCTACCTGTATTCCTAATCCTAACCCTACCTGTATTCTTAATCCTAATCCTATCTGTATTCCTAATCCTAATCCTATCTGTATTCCTAATCCTAATCCTATCTGTATTCCTAATCCTAACCCTACCTGTATTCCTAATCCTAACCCTAGCTGTATTCCTAATCCTAATCCTACCTGTATTCCTAATCCTAACCCTAACCCTACCTGTATTCCTAATCCTAATCCTATCTGTATTCCTAATCCTAACCCTACCTGTATTCCTAATCCTAATCATATCTGTATTCCTAATCCTAACCCTACCTGTATTCCTAATCCTAATCCTAGCTGTATTCCTAATCCTAATCCTATCTGTATTCCTAATCCTAACCCTACCTGTATTCCTAACCCTAACCCTAGCTGTATTCCTAATCCTAGCTGTATTCCTAACCCTAATCCTATCTGTATTCCTAATCCTAATCCTAGCTGTATTCCTAATCCTAACCCTACCTGTATTCCTAATCCTAACCCTAGCTGTATTCCTAATCCTAGCTGTATTCCTAATCCTAACCCTAACTGTATTCCTAATCCTAACCCTAGCTGTATTCTTAATCCTAACCCTACCTGTATTCCTAATCCTAACCCTAGCTGTATTCCTAACCCTAACCCTAGCTGTATTCCTAATTCTAACCCTAACTGTATTCATAATCCTAACCCTAGCTGTATTCCTAACCCTAGCTGTATTCCTAATCCTAATCCTATCTGTATTCCTAACCCTAACCCTAATCCTATCTGTATTCCTAATCCTAACCCTAACTGTATTCCTAATCCTAACCCTAACTGTATTCCTAATCCTAACCCTAGCTGTATTCTTAATCCTAACCCTAGCTGTATTCTTAATCCTAACCCTAGCTGTATTCCTAATCCTAACCCTACCTGTATTCCTAACCCTAGCTGTATTCCTAATCCTAACCCTAGCTGTATTCCTAATCCTAACCCTAGCTGTATTCCTAATCCTAATCCTATCTGTATTCCTAACCCTAATCCTATCTGTATTCCTAACCTTAACCCTATCTCTATTCTCAATCCTAACCCTAACCCTAATACTAACCCTAGCTGTATTCCTAACCCTAATCCTATCTGTATTAGTAACCCTAACCCTAGCTGTATCCCTAACCCTACCTGTATTCCTAATCCTAACCCTACCTGTATTCCTAATCCTACCTGTATTCCTAATCCTAACCCTACCTGTATTCCTAATCCTATCTGTATTCCTAATCCTAACCCTAACTGTATTACTAATCCTAACCCTACCTGTATTCCTAATCCTAACCCTAATCCTATCTGTATTCCTAATCCTAACCCTAGCTGTATTCCTAATCCTATCTGTATTCCTAATCCTAACCCTAGCTGTATTCCTAATCCTATCTGTATTCCTAATCCTAACCCTAACTGTATTCCTAATCCTAACCCTAACTGTATTCCTAATCCTAACCCTAACTGTATTCCTAATCCTAACCCTACCTGTATTCCTAATCCTAACCCTAACTGTATTCCTAATCCTAACCCTAACTGTATTCCTAATCCTAGCTGTATTCCTAATCCTAACCCTAACTGTATTCCTAATCCTAGCTGTAGTCTAATCCTAACCCTAACTGTATTCCTAACCCTAACCCTAGTTGTAATCCTAACCCTAACCCTAGCTGTATCCCTAATCCTATCTGTATTCCTAATCCTATCTTTATTCCTATTCCTAACCCTAGTTTTATTCCTAACCCTAACCCTAACTAGTAGGCAACAGACTATAGCAGGAGACATACTTACAATAAACACTTTATGGCCGGGGACCCCAGTGGTTTGAGCTGATAACATAACATCTACAGTCATTGCTGGTTTGAGGCCTAGAGGCCCCAAATATGGAACCTCTAGTTCCCAGAGTCTGTGTGTTTTGGAGGGACATAAATTTGAATCAGAAAAAAGACCACTCCACGGATCCCCCAGGTATACACCTTCCAAAGAGTAGGGTTCCCCTAAAAGCCAGGGCCCATAGTCAGTGTGTAAGAGGCTCCCAGTCCTCTCCAAAAGCCCCCGTCCCGGCCAGGTCTGTCACACCACTCATGTTCCTCCTTGGTTTAAATATGGCCCCTAAACTCAGTGATCAATCCTAAACTCAATACCTAATGTTATTCTGACAATACAATACCAGTGTAGAAATATATATATAATATGTTCATGTTGGTAAGCTGGCACCAAAATGACACAACCCCTTCCTTCCGGCTTTCCTCTGATAATATCCCAGTCCTGGAATAACCGGACTCTGCTGCATGACCCTCAGACCCCAAGAGCTGCTGAGCCTCCCAGGCCGCGTTCCAGAAAATAGAAAGAGCTCTCATCTAGGTAGAGCGAGGTGTTATAAGGCCAACATCCCAAAATGAGACAAACCCCCCTGGTAGGGAACGGGACTTTAAGGGCCAAAAGTAACACCACAATGGTTAAAAGAATATATAATTTTTAATATATCACAATAAAATCAACATAACAATAAAGGTAAATACATATAACAAAAGAATGAAATATAAAAACTTGTCATGGTTCAACAAAAAAGTGATGGAGCATAGATTTCCAGTGAGGACCCCACACCCTACGCGTTGCGGGAATACCCTTCATCAGGGGTGTGAGCGACGGAACTCAATATGCATACATACATTTATTTCTGCAATAGAAAATACAGCAGGTAATAACGAATAGAACAGAATGAAATTGCATTGAAAATACATTACATCCAAAAGGAGACTGTATATGAAAAAATCACAAAGTCATGTTGAGTTGAACAACGTACCCTGAATAGAAGAACTGACCGTGTCCAGGGGGAATGGGAATCCAAAAAAGGAGGCAGATGGAGAATGTGACGGAATCTGGACACCCCGACTGGGTATCTCCGCCAAGAATAAAGTAAACAGGGGTGACCAGCGCTATGGAATTTTTAAATATGTATATTAACACAGAGGTGTCAGCTGCCAACAACCTACCCCGAAGGGTTAAAGAGTGAAAGTATGTGCAAAGGATTGATGCGGCGCTACCTCTTAAGTGATAAAGTGCTCAATGTGCAATAGAATTAAATATTTTTTGAAAAGTGCACTGGTAGTGAAGTTAGTAAGTAACCAGATATCAGCTACTAAAAGTGCATAACCAGAATAAAGGTGCTAATGTGAAATAAATACAGAAGTACCCCAATATGAGTAGTGAGTTTTATTTAAACAAACATAAACGGTGGGTTTTGTTTCCTTCAAAACAATAATAATGACATAAAAAGTCTGTGCTATAGTATCCTCGGGTGTAATAACACCAGTGAAAAGGGAAAAATGGGTAATTCTCTAGTGCAAGAACTCCCACCAAAAAAAAGAGCGTGTGAATCAATCAGTGAAAAAATAAAAATAAAAAATAGAAATGAATAGAAATGTACTTTAGGTTGCAAACATCCGTGCGCCCACTAGATGTCGCACCTCTCATACAACCTTTGACAGATGAATCCCGTGGGACAATTGTACCGAGGGTCTCTCCGGTGGTTTCTTTCTCCCTTAAAGTCTCAAAGATAGAAGAGGGAGAAGGAGGACCTCTTGGTGTAGAATAAACGGCATTTGCAGGAAAAGGCTAGTAGTGACTTACAGTTAAAGCTGTCTACAATCAGCGCGAAAGGAGACCGGGAAGCTTCCGCGTTCCACGGCCCTGTCTCCGACAACCGGAAGTGACGCAATGACGTAGAGACTCCACCCTACGCGTTTCGTCAGAGGACGTCTGCTGGAGTGGCCACCGGAGAGACCCTCGGTACAATTGTCCCACGGGATTCATCTGTCACAGGTTGTATGAGAGGTGCAACATCTAGTGGGCGCACGGATGTTTGCAACCGAAAGTACATTTCTATTCATTTATATTTTTTATTTTTATTTTTTCACTGATTGATTCACACGCTCTTTTTTTTGGTGGGAGTTCTTGCACTAGAGAATTACCCATTTTTCCCTTTTCACTGGTGTTATTACACCCGAGGATACTATAGCACAGACTTTTTATGTCATTATTATTGTTTTGAAGGAAACAAAACCCACCGTTTATGTTTGTTTAAATAAAACTCACTACTCATATTGGGGTACTTCTGTATTTATTTCACATTAGCACCTTTATTCTGGTTATGCACTTTTAGTAGTTGATCTCCGCCAAGAAGCTGCTTCCTAAGCTCTGGAACACGAGATCCGTGAATCTGGCTATAGTTACCCCAAGAACTCGACAGTCCAAGTTTTGGAGTGAAACCAGAATCAAACTGTTTATTGAAACACAAAGCACAAGGAGATATACACTTCTGGGACAACCCCTCCCCCTTAGTCAATCCACTCAAACATACACATCCCATAATAAGCTTACTCAAGGCAGACAGGAACAACAGAACAATGGAATGCAGGTATTCAACAATAACAACCCCCACCCCCTAGCAAGAGTCTGAAACACTTTTGAAATATCCTAGCAATCTGCAATATATCTTCATATATTTCCTAAGGGACACCTTTCAGAAATATTATTGTCCCAAGTGAAAGAGGCCCTTCATTCTTTCAACACAAACCACACATATAGAACCCAGGATATCCGGGGTCACACAAACCACACATATAGAACCCAGGATAACCGGGGTCACACAAACCACACATATAGAACCCAGGATAACCGGGGTCACACAAACCACACATATAGAACCCAGGATAACCGGGGTCACACAAACCACACATATAGAACCCAGGATATCCGGGGTCACACAAACCACACATATAGAACCCAGGATATCCGGGGTCACACAAACCACACATATAGAACCCAGGATAACCGGGGTCACACAAACCACACATATAGAACCCAGGATATCCGGGGTCACACAAACCACACATATAGAACCCAGGATATCCGGGGTCACACAAACCACACATATAGAACCCAGGATATCCGGGGTCACACAAACCACATATATAGAACCCAGGATATCCGGGGTCACACAAACCATACATATAGAACCCAGGATATCCGGGGTCACACAAACCACACATATAGAACCCAGGATATCCGGGGTCACACAAACCACACATATAGAACCCAGGATATCCGGGGTCACACAAATCACACATATAGAACCCAGGATATCCGGGGTCACACAAATCACACATATAGAACCCAGGATATCCGGGGTCACACAAACCACACATATAGAACCCAGGATAACCGGGGTCACACAAACCACACATATAGAACCCAGGATAACCGGGGTCACACAAACCACACATATAGAACCCAGGATAACCGGGGTCACACAAACCACACATATAGAACCCAGGATATCCGGGGTCACACAAACCACACATATAGAACCCAGGATAACCGGGGTCACACAAACCACACATATAGAACCCAGGATATCCGGGGTCACACAAACCACACATATAGAACCCAGGATATCCGGGGTCACACAAACCACACATATAGAACCCAGGATATCCGGGGTCACACAAACCACATATATAGAACCCAGGATATCCGGGGTCACACAAACCATACATATAGAACCCAGGATATCCGGGGTCACACAAACCACACATATAGAACCCAGGATATCCGGGGTCACACAAACCACACATATAGAACCCAGGATATCCGGGGTCACACAAATCACACATATAGAACCCAGGATATCCGGGGTCACACAAATCACACATATAGAACCCAGGATAACCGGGGTCACACAAACCACACATATAGAACCCAGGATATCCAGGGTCACACAAACCACACATATAGAACCCAGGATAACCGGGGTCACACAAACCACACATATAGAACCCAGGATAACCGGGGTCACACAAACCACACATATAGAACCCAGGATATCCGGGGTCACACAAACCACACATATAGAACCCAGGATATCCGGGGTCACACAAACCACACATATAGAACCCAGGATATCCGGGGTCACACAAACCACACATATAGAACCCAGGATATCCGGGGTCACACAAACCACACATATAGAACCCAGGATAACCGGGGTCACACAAACCACACATATAGAACCCAGGATATCCGGGGTCACACAAACCACACATATAGAACCCAGGATATCCGGGGTCACACAAACCACACATATAGAACCCAGGATATCCGGGGTCACACAAACCACACATATAGAACCCAGGATATCCGGGGTCACACAAACCACACATATAGAACCCAGGATATCAGGGGTCACACAAACCACACATATAGAACCCAGGATATCCGGGGTCACACAAACCATACATATAGAACCCAGGATATCCGGGGTCACACAAACCACACATATAGAACCCAGGATATCCGGGGTCACACAAACCACACATATAGAACCCCCTGATGAAGGGTATTCCCGCAACGCGTAGGGTGTGGGGTCCTCACTGGAAATCTATGCTCCATCACTTTTTTGTTGAACCATGACAAGTTTTTATATTTCATTCTTTTGTTATATGTATTTACCTTTATTGTTATGTTGATTTTATTGTGATATATTAAAATTTATATATTCTTTTAACCATTGTTGTGTTACTTTTGGCCCTTAAAGTCCCAGGCCGCGTTCCAGGTCATATACCTGTTGGGTTATATCATTATTATATGGAGATGACATTAATTATATCATTATTATTATATGGAGACAATATAAATGGTAGAATTATTATTATATGGTGATGATATGAATGATGTCATTATATGGTGATGAGATGAATGATGATGTCATTATATGGAGATGAGATGAATGATGTCATTATTATATAAGGGTGATATGAATGATGTCATTATATGGAGATGAGATGAATGATGTCATTATTATATAAGGGTGATATGAATGATGATGTCATTATTATATAAGGGTGATATGAAGGATGTCATTATTATATAAGGGTGATATGAAGGATGTCATTATTATTCTGAGAGGAAAAAATAAATGATGATGTCATAATATGGAGATGAGATGAATGATGTCATCATTATATGGAGACGATATGCATGCCATGACTTGCCCTCCGGAATATTCATCACCTATCACACAGACTTTCTGTGCAGAGCTCCAGCTTTTGGATTGCTGTGACACGGATGGATCTCCGGGATTCCTGACAGATGGAGATTCAGAGAGAATTCAATGTAATGCCAATGAGGAGATGATGGAGGCCATTGGTCCAGGTGAGGTTTCTGGGGGCGGGGTTCCAGGATCCTATGTGTCTAATTATAATACATTCCGAGGACTAGGAGAATGAAGCTCCCATTAGGAGGTTGTGTCTCATCCAAGGTTTTATGTATTCGGGGTGATTTCATTCGTTACACATTATTATATATTTTCCTGATAACAATAAATACCTCCACCAATGTGAGAAGAGCCCAACTCACTGTCACTCCAGTGACCTCTAAATGAATAGGTCAGTAAGGTCAGTAAGCCCTTTGGGATATTTGATGATCATACCATCCGAATTTATCACAGTCTCACCATCAGATCTTCCAATATTATCCTAAATCTGTTACTCTCCCTCCAAACGATTTCACCACCATAAACCAAATAAAATATTATAGTGGAGTCATTTTTTGTGCACCAGATTTTGAAATTACAAAAAATATTGCACCAACATGTGTGGTGGAAAATAAATAGGCTTGTACTGAAAAGTACAAATGGCCCGCTCTTTTGCATAACGATTTACCAAGCACTCGGCGATAAAGAAAGGAACAAACGCGCTGGGTCATTTCGATGCCATCTGCCAGGTCTCTCTCCATTGGATATGTATGTGTGTGCATGTGTATTAAGAGCTAGTGTTTGTGTGTGAGAGGTTATGTGTTTCAGGTTATGTGTGAGAGGTTATGTGTCTCTTAAATGGCTATGTGAGCTTGTGTCTGTGTGTATGTGTCTGTGTGTATGTGTGTGTGTGTCAGTGTGTGTGTGTGTGTGTGTGTGTGTGTGTCTGTGTGTCAGTGTGTGTGTGTGTGTGAGAGAGTGTGTGTGTGTGTGTGTGTCAGTGTGTGTGTGTGTGTGTGTGTCTGTGTGTCAGTGTGTGTGTGTGTGTGTGTGAGAGAGTGTGTGTGTGTGTGTGTGTGTCTGTGTGTATGTGTGTGTGTCTCCTTCTGTGTTCTGATCTGTTCTGAGCAGGGCTTGTTTATTTACAGCAAGTAAGTGAGTTACAGGGAGTGGCTTCATGGCCACCAATCACAGATACGTATACATTCAAAAAGCACAATAGAAGCTGTGGAGTACACGCCCATAGATGGACAAGAGTGAACAAAAGACTAAACTGCCAGAAAGCCCATGGCTTTTCATTGTTCATTCATGTCAATCCATAAACATGCATTCCATTACCTGTTGGTGGGTTTCCATCAAACATGATTCATATATATATAAACCAATTTTGATAGTGACCATTCTATTTGTTCCAGTTGATGAGGTTTTATCTGCATAAGATAATAGCAGCAGCCCCCCCCCCCCCAGTCACACCGATCGAATGCGACCATAAGGAAACGTCTATTAATCTTGGTAAAATAAGAGTTTTCCACATCACAGACCCATCTCAGCAGCGCAGGGCCCTGACCCGCAGACATAGATCTGTGCGATGGACTCTCTTTGCTACAAGTATTGTGCCATCTCATCCAATGGAAGATTTTCACCAGCAAGTCTTCCCTGCAATGACAGTTAAAGCGATAATCACTGTGAATAGCGATTATCGGTAAAACTTGACACTGGGAGACATTATGACTATTTAAGCTAATCAAAATTTCCACAACAGCCCCTCCTCTTTGTCATATGCTCCCATGTGTCCCTTGATGAATCTTCTTCTTCTTCCAAATAAACAGAACAGTTCTTCTCACGATAAAAACAATCCATTTCAAAAAGTTTATAAAAAGAAAAAGATAACGGGTAAAAACAATCCATCGAAAGGAAACGACACTTGGGTTCCGTTCTTCTGGAGATGACTTCAGAGGGAGGGCATGAGATGATGGGATGCGTTGACCAGCGATCGGGCTGGAGTCCTTGGCGTCGGATGCAGGGGCGGAATCTTGGGGCGTCTCGTCTCAGCAATCAGGACGAGGTCATCTGCTCGATCTTTGGTGACTAGGTTGACCAGAAAACAGGACCATATAGGAGGAATAGAAACAAGAACAACATAAGTATATATACTTCTATTTCCTTCAACCCAGATCCAATGGAGAACAAAAAAATCCCCAGAACCTCCCAAAGCATTAAAAGGATTCCAACCCTCATTAGCTATAGCTCTGGCTCTGCCTTGCAATGAAGTTACCTTATCCATATGGGCTTGGACCTTATCACTGGTGTTTGCTATACTGGAACAGCAGTCTTCCCCTACAGAAACCCCCCTTGGAAGCTAACAGAAAATCTAGTACCATTTTCTCCTACAGTAAAAACACCCGGGGTTTCATTGGTGAGATGACTGCTATACCTGTCCCACAGGTTGTAGATCCTACAAATCTAGTTCCAGTGCCAAAACTAAAATTAAAGCCCTGCCGTGGACTACCTGATTGTCCCGATACCCAAATTGTATTGACCAGAAAAGAACAGGAGCCAGAGCTAACATTAAAACTATAACTGATGTTACCCTCTAGGAATGTGTCATAAAATTCTGTGGACAAATGTCTCTTGGTTGTCTTCATGATGATACGAACGTCTGCCATTGCTGGGGTGTAATAGCTAGGTGGGAGTTTGGAGCACACCCAGCCATTAGACCTGTTTGCCGTCTTGGCCAGCTGAAAATGCATTACCCTTGCTAAAACACACTTGCTAAATATGTAAATAAAAACGATACTCATTATCATTCTTGGATGGAGTTGAGCAGCTTTTTGCAGTGGTTGGCATGGATCCAGAACCTCAAGGAAGTCGGTGTTGTCAGCTGAACCTGGTAATTCCTCCGCTCCAATCCCGTCCCTTGACGTTTACTCAGTCACCTGCTTGGACAGAATGTACACCGGTTATCGTGTCAGGGTCCGGGAGAGACTCCCGAACCCTATGATGGACCTTTTGGAGCTCCCGTTGCCAGGACTGCACCCACCCCATCAGCTGAGAATGTAAAAATGACAGCTGCTGAGGAAAGCACAATCCAGGCTCTGGTTGACTCCCGAACAAAACTTTGTAGGGTGATAACCCATGGGACATTCCTGTTGGGGTAAAGAGCAATGAGAAAACATTCGAGCCGTGGCTCTTTCTATTCAGCCGTTCAACCTTACCGCTAATCCGTGAAGCGCCATACATACCTCTAAAAAGATCTGACCAGTGAAATGTGATCCACGATCTGACTCGATCGTTCCAGGCAGCCCCCTCGCGACAAACTATCTCAGACAGGATCTTTTTCGTAGTGGCAGTGGCAATGGCATTGTGCACAGACCAAGCCTCTGGACACCCAGAAAACCTATCCGGACAGACCAAGACATGCTCGTTCCCCGGTAAAGTGATATAGTCTTTCTGAATGCGCTAAAAGGAACATTCCGGTTTGGGTGGGTGCCTTCTCGGCTGCGGTAGTAAAGCCAGGGCCAATCCAATGCTCCTCCACCTATGCACACATAACCATCTTTGACTGGTGCCCAAGGTAATGAGTCGAGTGGGCCATCATTGGAAAAAGGGATCTGGGTAAACACCATTTACCATCAAGACCCCAGATGTCATCTGGACCCTGTGTAGTCCCCAAAACCATCCATCTCCTCTTTTCCTGCACTTCCGCTTGGGACTGCAGCTTCTTCAGAGGGGATGGCTAGCATCAGGGCCTCTGTCACAGGGCTCAGAGCACCTTCCTTAGCAGCTCTATCTGCCAAGGCATTTCCATTGGCTTCCATAGTCGTCTCAGTAGTATGAGCCTTTCCCTTCAGAATGGTTATCACGTGTGGCAAGCAAAAGGCAATGAACAGCTCTATTAACCCCGCACGTTTCACCGACCTCCCCAAACTAGTCAAGAACCCTCTTGCCTTCCAGACAGGACCACAATCATGTGCCAGTCCAAAAAGCGTATCTCGAATCTGTATAGAAATTGATCCTCTGATCTCTATGTCTTACCATCTGGGGTGTAGTACCTGGAACCATCGACAAAAAGGTTAGCAAATGGAATGGGGGTCTCATTCACTGGACTGACAGCCGCTGATTGCCACTCCATCAAAGAAAGACAATCATGTTGTCCCTACTAAAGTTGGAAATTGGAGAGAGAGAAAGAGAGAGAGAGAGAGAGAGAGAGAAAGAGAGAGAGAGAAAGAAAGAGAGAGAGAGAAAAAGAGAGAGAAAGAAAGTAAGAAAGAAAGAAAGCGAGATAAAGTTTTGAAAATTACCATTTTTCTGCACGGCCTTCTCCCCCCTTCTCTTCATCCTTAACAGGAAGAAGAGACGCAGGGTTCCAAAATAGTGCATCGTTTAAGGTTACGAGGACTTTGGGGGTCCTTCAATGTCTGTATTCTCTGAGTGGTTAGATGTTGGGTACCTAGAGAAATGCAATGACCTAAAAAAAAAACAAGCTTCTCCATGCAAAGCTGGCCTAGCCTGCAATAGAGAGGTTCAGTCACTGACACTGTCTGGCCTGAGAGACCTACAGTGGGAGTTGTCTTCCCTGGAAGGGGAACCTTGCCTCTAGGTTTTTGAGATCTTAAAACCGTGTTGGCTGCATCAGTGTCAGCGAGGCAAGGGAGGGGATATTTTAGTTCCTCTAGGATGTGAGCTGACACCGGTTTATCAACGCCTTATGATAAGTCATAGTCGTTTCTGACCATACCTACCTTGAATTTTCCGGATCCTCCGGAATAAATTGCCACTTACCCCACGGACCAGCCGGGTTGGTAGGACAATTATGCCTGATGTACCCTGACTTTCCACATCCATAGCAGACCTGTTAAAAGAACTTCTAGTTTGCCAAAGAGTTAGAAGGAAAGGGTTCAGCTGTCATGACAGGCTGTTGAGAGATAAGAGACACTGTGAGGTGGGAGGGCATTACCAGTACCAAAGTCTGCACCGTGAACTGAAGAAAACGGAGATTAAAGTGCAGAGACAGTGACAGGTTCAGGGTCAGCGGATCTGGCTCGTCTTATTAAAGTTAGCCCAGGAAGAGCTTCCTCCACTTCTCTCACCAGATCGCTGAACTCGGCTATCTCATCAGGCCAAGTGTACATAATGTGGTTCTTCCGGACTGAACCCGCCTCATGCACGCCTTGCTGATTGACCATAATAGATCTCTGAAGCCACAATTGCGCTACACTTAGCATCTCTGTTGCCTGGAGCCTAGTTCTGAATTCAAAAACGAACTCCTCCCATCTCCAGACATCAAAAACACCTTCCAAAAGGGATCTACCAACTGTTTCCCTTGGTTATTCCCCTTCCTGAGGGGTCTCATGGCCCGAGCCCCAAACTCAGACTTCATGTACCGCGAAAGTTGTTTGGCTAGCCTGGGGGACCTGCATTACCCCCCATTGCATGGATAAACCATTAACCATGCCGATTCGAATCGCTTCCTTGCACCTGGTTTAGGAGCAACACTGCTAGGTGCCAACTTTGACAGTGTTGGCCTGCTTCCGGACTCCGGTTAATTTACACGGCCCTACGCCGGTCAGCTAGAAGACCTCAACCCGGTGGCTTCGTACGGCTATACAGCTCATCAACCCCCACTCGCTCCCCAGCTTCCGATTATCTTACACGGCCTAATGTGGGGCGGGTTTCGGTATCTACTCCTCACACGTTGAAGGCTGAAACAAGCGTGTCGCAATCACCGTTTCACGTAGACGGCTCAAAGTACACACGTTCGTTTCGACCTAACCCGTGCAGCCAAACAACCCCCGAAAGTACAATGAAAGTCCTCCCTATACAAACCTTGGCTTCAGTCTATTCCTTGATGTTGCATTAAAAATTAAATTGAGATGCCGGTTACTGATTGCACACTGGAAGATATAACCTCTCTACCTAAAATCCAACCTGCAGTACCGAAAACTACCTCTGTGAGAAACCACCGCTCAGTACAAAACAACCCTGAAAAACTGAATCCAATATCAGTCACTCCACAATGTACTCTTATCATTGGAAAAAACTTAACAACAAAAATGAGACAAAATACACCACAAAAACAGCTTAACCAAAAACTTACAAAACAAATAAATAGTTACCCCTGAAAAACAGACAAAAACACAAAAAACAAAAACTGATGGGTTGGATATATATCTGTGCTAAATATGAACAAAAAGATGAACAAAGCTAGCTAGAAAAACAACTGCCTAGATGCCAGGTTTCAATTAAAATGAAAAAAACATTACCTTTAAACTGAAATACAGCGCAAAAATAACGTCACAAAGTTGCCATTTAAAACTACCAAAAAAGAGAAAAATGTTTTAAAGCTCAAAATAGCATTTCAGCCACATGAGTCTCAACTCCATTTAACAAAATAGCTGCCAAGCACATGGTCCACACAAAGGAAATGACATCACAAAATGGCTGCCATCCGAGCACATGGCCCACACAAAGGAAATGACATCACAAAATGGCTGCCATCCGAGCACATGGCCCACACAAAAGAGTTGCACAAAACAAAGAGTTTGAGCAACCATGTGCTTCTTTGTACACAACAACAAAAGACAGGAAAACAGGTTTTACAGCTGTATTCAGAGACATTAGCTATCCTGGTGGAAATGCTGGTTTTGGGGCTGCACAATACAATCTGCTACTTAAAAACAGAAACTCAGTCCAAAACTGTCTGCTATATGCTCAATTCAAACATCAGAGTCCAAAGCAAAAACCCAGTTTCACTAATAAACGAGTTCCCGCCAAAAACCAATCCAGCACACACACCAGCCAATCTGCGGCCCAAACCAACATCAATTGATAATATATTGTTATCTCATCGAACGAAGCTGATATTACAACAGATGTTACAAGGCAATATTTAACACATATATCACAACCCCAGGATGTATTAACTGAGAACGTAACAGACCTGATCCCTAGCCACAAATATTAATAGAAATAACCCCATCGTTATATAAAAGAGCGAACGCTGCAAATGAAAAGGTTCTTTTGCTAAGCTTTTGTTTCTAGCTTCCACAGCGGACAAAGAAAGTAAGCCTTGGTTTAGAACAACAAATTTTCAAAAACTGAAATGAAATGTCTTACCACAAAAGCCGGCTTTTTTGTTGTAACAAACTGGACTCACTTCCCTCCCGTTTTCCGCTGTGAAGCTAGGAACGATGTGTTAGGGCTACCAAGCTCGCCATTACTGTGGTGGAAAATAAATAGGCTTGTACTGAAAAGTACAAATGGCCCGCTCTTTTGCATAACAATTTACCAAGCATTCGGCGATAAAGAAAGGAACAAACGCGCTGGGTCATTTCGATGCCATCTGCCAGGTCTCTCTCCATTGGATATGTATGTGTGTGCATGTGTATGTGTATTAAGAGCAAGTGTTTGTGTGTGAGAGGTTATGTGTCTCTTAAATGGCTATGTGAGCTTGTGTCTGTGTGTATGTGTGTCTGTGTGTGTCAGTGTGTGTGTATCAGTCTGTGTGTGTGTCAGTCTGTGTGTGTGTGTGTGTGTCTCCTTCTGTGTTCTGATCTGTTCTGAGCAGGGCTTGTTTATTTACAGCAAGTAAGTGAGTTACAGGGAGTGGCTTCATGGCCACCAATCACAGATACGTATACATTCAAAAAACACAATAGAAGCTGTGGAGTACACGCCCATAGATGGACAAGAGTGAACAAAAGACTAAACTGCCAGAAAGCACATGGCTTTTCATTGTTCATTCATGTCAATCCATAAACATGCATTCCATTACCTGTTGGTGGGTTTCCATCAAACATGATTCATATATATAAACCAATTTTGATAGTGACCATTCTATTTGTTCCAGTTGGTGAGATTTTATCTGCATAAGATAATAGCAGCAGCCCCCCCCCAGTCACACCGATCGAATGCGACCATAAGGAAACGTCTATTAATCTTGGTAAAATAAGAGTTTTCCACATCACAGACCCATCTCAGCAGCGCAGGGCCCTGACCCGCAGACATAGATCTGTGCGATGGACTCTCTTTGCTACAAGTATTGTGCCATCTCATCCAATGGAAGATTTTCACCAGCAAGTCTTCCCTGCAATGACAGTTAAAGCGATAATCACTGTGAATAGCGATTATCGGTAAAACTTGACACTGGGAGACATTATGACTATTTAAGCTAATCAAAATTTCCACAACACATGTAACTGTGCCCTGACTCGGCACAAATGTATATAGCTTTTTTGTTTTGTCCCTCCCGGGATTGGTGTGCATTCCACCACCAGGAGGTTCAGGCCAGACGTGACATCAGAAGTGACAACGTCTGTGAACCCCGGTTACAATATGCCTGACAACACCTTGACACGCCTCAACAGGCTTTTTTGGGGCATTGGCACAGTAAAGGCTTCATTGTGGCAACTCCACCATGCAGCTCATTTTTGTTCAAGTATCATCGTATTGT
The DNA here is from genome assembly GCF_965119305.1 of Pelophylax lessonae. Lineage (NCBI taxonomy): Eukaryota > Metazoa > Chordata > Amphibia > Anura > Ranidae > Pelophylax > Pelophylax lessonae. The sequence goes on from NC_138778.1 coordinate 238,798,484, forward strand.
GCTTCTGGAAACCACCACACCATATTTTTGCAGAGCAGCCGGTATTTTTCCTGAGGTTACCTATGGGGTGTTTTCTTTGTATCCCGAACAATTGTTCTGGCAGTTGCGGCTGCAATCTTTATTGGCTTGGTATCAAGAGATCACCAAATTTTTCACTTCTTAATAATAAATTGAACGGTACTGACTGGCATTTTCTAGGCTTTGGATATTTACTTTTTTATATCCTTTTTCATCTTTAGAAGGTTCCATTACCTTTTTACGCAGGTCTATTGACAGTTCTTTTCTGCTCCCCATATCTCAGTATCTAGCCTGCTCAGTGCATCAACGTGAGCGCTAACAAACTCATTGACTATTTATATCCAGACACCACAGATGTGGGAAATGACCCTCCTGTTTTTGTCTTTACAATGGCCTAACATTCCGGATGGGGGGGGGGGGCGACTCTTCATCAGGGAAATTTGGGGGCTTTCTGGTATCATTAGGATTTTAAAAGGAGCCAAACAACTATGTGATAATAAATGGCTTCATATTATCACAATCTAAAAATAAAGCTGTGCCAAAATTTCACCAGTTCTGCCGGGGAGGCAAACTTTTCAGTGCAACTGTATATACAGTGGGGAAAAAAATGATTTGATCCCCTGCAAATTGTTTAAGTTTGCCCACTTACAAATAAATGGCGGGTCTATATTTTTTATCATAGGTGTATTTTAAATAATAGAGACAGATTATCAACCAAAAATCCAGAAAAAACACGATACAAATGTTATAAATGGAGTTGCAGTTATGTGAGTAAAATAAGTATTTGATCTCCAAGCAAAACATGACTTAGTAGTTGGTGGAGAAACCCTTGTTGGCAAGCACAGATTTAAGACGTTTCTTGTAGTTGGTGACCAGGTTTTCACAGAACTCAGGAGGGAATTTAGTCCACTCTTCTTTACACATCTTCTTTAAATCCTTAAGGTTTCTTGGCAACTCAAAGTTTCAGCTCCCTTCATAAATTTATTGACGTCAGTAATTTATTCACTGCACCTGAGCAGTGGATTATGGGGCGCTGGGGACGTCAGAGCCCTATAAAAGAGCTGTCAAACTCAGATAGAAGTTAGTTAGGCAGAGAGAGTCTTAGGTTAATCCGCTTGCTCGGTGGTGTAGCTGGTAGAATAACGGTTTTGCAATTTAGAGGCTATGGGTTTGAGAGTCTCCCCTGGCCAGCAGGTGATTAATAGTCACTTACATTTAAGCCTTTAAAATGAGGACTTGTGATTGTTCATGTACGTATGTTCACTAGAACATTTCCCCTGTTTGAGATGTTCTGGTGTGAACCAAACAGGGGGGTGTTCGGCTCATCACTACTAGCCAGTCTCGAGACCCTAATGCTAAAGAAAATTTATGGAGGGAGCTGAGACTTCGAGCTACCAAGCGACAGCCAAAAAACCTTAATGATTTAGAGAAGATCTGTAAAGAAAAGTGAACCAAAATCCCTCCTGAGATGTGTGAAAACCTGGTGGCCAACTACGAGAAACGTCTGACCTCTGTGCTTGCCAACAAGGGTTTCTCCACCAACTACTAAGTCATGTTTTGCTTGGGGTTTAATTCCTTTTTTTTACTCATTGAACTGCAACTCCATTTATAACATTTGTATCATGTGTTTTATTCTGGATTTTTGGTTTATATTCTGTCTCTATCATATAAAATACACCTTTTGATAAAAATTATACACCCGCCATTTCTTTGTAATCTGCAGGGATCAAATCATTATTTTCCCCCACTGTAGGGGGATCTAAATATTACCCCACATTATCCATCCCTTACAACTACATAGTGGGTTATTATCTACACATCATCTGCCTTTTTCATGTTATTATATAATTGCGACCTTGGTAATACTGAACAAGTAGGTAATGGTACTGTACTGTATATAATGGTAACGGGACACGTGGGTAATGGTATATATTGGTAATACTGAATATGTGGATAATGGTATATAATGGTGTGACGGGAGTCACTTTGGTTGGGGGGCCCATGGAACCCAGCTTGCCTTAGAGAGGTTGGGAAGTCCCTGTCTCAGCTCCCTAGACCCCTCTTATGTGTAAGTCACCCTGTGTCTATTAGGGGCACAGGGTGACCAAGGAAATGATGGACTTCATGGACACTGAGAATATGGTTTGGATTACTCAAATGGGACAGTAATATTTGTCAATAATATATCTCAAAGAATGTATGAAGACTCTGGGACTCTAAGCCTAGCTGCCTATTTCTAATAAGGCTTCACACATTTAGACTCCTAGCAGATGCGAATATCAGCTCAACCACCTGTCTTCCACACATCGTAATTATGCTGATTTACTCTGTGTTACACTTATAATAATGTGTATTGTATTTTGTTTTAGCCTTGGGGCCAAAAGTCTGGTCTTCCAGTCTGGTTTAAGTGCGCTGAGTTAATTAGCATGTGAATGATAACATTGTCTAGATGGGATTAGCCATGAGTCAGCTGTACCTCGTTATCTAACCATTGTGTGATGTTTTGGGTAAATATTGGGGTCATTGTTCATGTAGTGACTGACATACTTCTCAAGTGTATTAAAGTCTGTTTCTTGTTCAATAAAGGAGTTGATGTTTTCAGATACATACAAGCTAAGTTGTCGGCTAGTTTTGGTAATGGTAATAATGAACATGTGGATAATGGTATCTATTGGTAATACTGAACATGTGCATAATGGTATATGTAGCAATATTGGGTCTGCCATTAGTACCGATAACACTTCCAACACATTTAAGTTGTGAACCCAGGTGTGAGAACTGAGACAATGACCATTCCGGCATCTTTGGTTTGTTTTGTTTTATTGTATTTAGGGGAAGGGAGAAGGGAATGAGTGGGATACTCCTCTGGCTCTTCTAGGCTTAACTGGGACTTTGTACAAAAAATGCTCACTAGCGCTGTCTTGGTGCCAACTGAATGCCGACCAGTGCTTCTTGACGCTTCAAATGCTGCTTGACTGAATTAGTGCTGAAACCTCGACTTTAGCTTGGATTGTTAGCTCAGAAGCTCCAGGACTGTAGAACTCTTGACTCCTGATACTTGGTATAGCTCAAAAGTCACTGAACAGCTCCCTCTAGCCCTTCACTGGCTGAGGTAGCTCCTTGTCACTACTTGTGCTGCTGCAACTCTTAACTTTGTACACTTCACACTGTGCACTGACTCTTCAGGGCCCAAACTGCAGGTACCCCCTCTAATACTTCAGGGTCCTCTGACTAGGTACCCCCTCTAATACTTCAGGGTCCTCTGACTAGGTACCCCCTCTAATACTTCAGGGTCCTCTGACTAGGCACCCCCTTTAACAGTTAGCTGACTCCTGGATCCCTAGAACCTTCTCCGGAGTGGTCCCCTCTGACACTAGGCAGACCACCAGGGGCAGTCCACAGTACTCACAACCTTTGTAGGCTTTCCTGGAACTGGACCCATCTCTCTCTCTGCTGGTTCTCGGGAAAACCGGATCCCCTCTGCAGCTCAGCTCCACACTCTTCGGATTCCTAGGCCGCTACCCGGGACACCCGCTTCCTCTGACAGGAGGAGAGACAGCTGTACTCTGCCTCCTGGGACTCTGCTTCCCACCAAAGACGCTGTGTCATGCGTTCCTTCATAACTTATACCCACTCCCAGAATCCTCTGCGGCAGCTTATGCCTTCAGGGGTAGATACAGGCCTGAGTGTGTCTCTGATTGGGTTTCCTCCACTGTCCAATGAGAAGTCTCTCATGGAGCCAGTGGGGAGACTCCCCTCTCAGCAGACACACCTGGAACACATGACAGCCAGCTGATATCATGGCCCTGCTGTTAGGCAGCCAAGGCCCACTATACTTTACCTAGCACCTACCTGTATTGTGCTACATATAAATTGGTAATACTGAACATGTGGATAATGGTATATAATGGTAATACCGAACATGTGGATAATGGTATATAATGGCAATACTGAACATGTGGGTAATGGTATATAATGGTAATACCGAACATGTGGATAATGGTATATAATGGCAATACTGAACATGTGGGTAATGGTATATATTGGTAATACCGAACATGTGGATAATGGTATATAATGGCAATACTGAACATGTGGGTAATGGTATATAATGGCAATACTGAACATGTGGGTAATGGTATATATTGGTAATACCGAACATGTGGATAATGGTATATAATGGCAATACTGAACATGTGGGTAATGGTATATAATGGTAATACTGGACATGTGGATAATGGTATATAATGGTAATACTGAACATGTGGATAATGGTATATAATGGAAATACTGAACATGTGGATAATGGTATATAATGGAAATACTGAACATGTGGATAATGGTATATAATGGTAATACGGAACATGTGGATAATGGTATATAATGGTAATACTGGACATGTGGATAATGGTATATAATGGTAATACTGAACATGTGGATAATGGTATATAATGGTAATACTGAACATGTGGATAATGGTATATAATGGTAATACTGAACATGTGGATAATGGCAATACTGAACATGTGGATAATAGTATATAATGGTAATACTGAACATGTGGATAATGGTATATAATGGTAATACTGAACATGTGGGTAATGGTATATAATACTGAACATGTGGATAATGGTATATATTGATAATACTGAACATGTGGGTAATGGTATATAATACTGAACATGTGGATAATGGTATATAATGGAAATACTGAACATGTGGATAATGGTATATAATGGTAATACTGGACATGTGGATAATGGTATATAATGGTAATACTGAACATGTGGATAATGGTATATAATGGAAATACTGAACATGTGGGTAATGGTATATAATGGTAATACTGAACATGTGGGTAATGGTATATAATACTGAACATGTGGATAATGGTATATAATGGAAATACTGAACATGTGGGTAATGGTATATATTGATAATACTGAACATGTGGATAATAGTATATAATGGTAATACTGAACATGTGGATAATAATCATGGCCCTGCTGTTAGGCAGCCAAGGCCCACTATACTTTACCTAGCACCTACCTGTAGGGGGCTACATATGTAATGGTAATACTGAACATGTGGGTAATGGTATATAATGGTAATACTGAACATGTGGGTAATGGTATATAATGGTAATACTGAACATGTGGGTAATGGTATATTATGGTAATACTGAACATGTGGGTAATGGTATATACAGTAATGATAACTAAGTGCTAGCTTTTGTGCATTCCATATAATCTTCATAATGTTCTGTATCTCATTTTTCCTTTAGTTGGGGATTCGGGTCACCCAAGGAACGCCTTCCCATCCACAGGCACAGCTAACACAACAGGTGATTTTCTGCTGCAAATTCCACGGAGAAGAAACCGCAGGACAAGGTGTGACCCTGTGAAGGTCCTGTCAGCCGATGTTCCTATTGGTTGCAGGGCATTTGGGCACCTAACAATCCCTAGCAGTCAGCGGAGAACCATATTAAACCACGGCCTTGTGTTTGGTGGGTCGGAGAGTGAGGACTGTTCGGAGTCGGCTCTAGCTGTGGATTTTGGGTCGTATATTTGTATCGAGTGTGGTCAAAGCTTTTCTCAGGAGACGTCATACATTGAGCACCGCCAGCTGCACAACCCATATAGTCCCGCTGTTGTTCTTATTGCCAGTAGTAAAGTATGTGATGGGGACCCTAAAATGCGCTCAGTAGAACAGAAGCGATCAGGGAAAGAGTTTGTGTGTGCGGATTGTGGTAAAACATTTATTGGGAAGTCCAATCTTATCGTTCATCAACGTTCCCACACCGGTGAGAAGCCGTATGGCTGCATCTTCTGCGGGAAACACTTTGGACGAAGTTCGATTCTTCGTAAACATGAGCGTATTCACACCGGAGAAAAGCCATACGCGTGTGTTTACTGTGGGAAACAATTCAGCCAGAATTCTGGGTTGAAGAACCATGAGCGAATTCACACAGGTGAGAAACCATATGCCTGTATCGAATGTGGACGGCGATTCAGCCAGAGTGCTGACCTTATGGTTCATTATAGGACCCACACGGGTGAAAAGCCCTTTATATGTATTGAGTGCGGAAACAGCTTCATCCGCAGCTCCGACCTCGTCATACACCAAAGAACTCATTCTGGCATTAAACCATTTACTTGTACAGACTGTGGGAAAAGCTTTAGTCAGAGATCCCAAATTATACGCCACCGGAGAACCCACACAGGTGAGCGCCCATTTACCTGTGAAGTGTGCAGAAAAAGCTTTATCCTCAGCTCTGAACTGAAGAAACATCACCGTGTCCATACTGGGGAGAAGCCTTACAAGTGTAAAGATTGTGGAAAGTCCTTCCGCCATTGTTCCAACATGAGCCGCCACCAGAAAATGCACATCGAGCTCGAGCTTCTCTAGATGTTAGCACATTCATAACTCCTGTCCTATTTTATACAACAGATGAGCTGTGTGAGCTTCAATCACTGCTCCTCCATGAACAGCAGCCAGAAGATGCACATCGAGCTCGAGCTTCTCTAGATGAGAGCACATTCATAACTCCTGTCCTATTTTATACCACAGATGAGCTTCAATCACTGCTCCACCATGATATGCTACCATCGAGCTGAAGCTTCTATAGATGTGAAAACAAAGTTTCTGTCCTATTTTATACCACAGATGAACTTTAATCACTGCTCAACCATGAACTGCAATCAGAAGATGCACATCAAACTCAAGCTTCTCTAGATGTCAGCACATTCGTAAGCTGTTTGCACTTCAATCACTTCTTCACCATGAAGGTCCTTTAGAAGATGCATAATAAACTCCAGCCCCTCTAGATGTGAGCCCCATTGTAATTTCTGTATGTGCTTCAATCAGTGCTTCACCATGAAAATTGTCATCAGAAGGTACATATGGAGCTTGAGTTCCTCTAGATGTGAACACTATTGGCTTCTGTTCCTCTTGTGTAATATGATAGACGAGTGTACTTCAATCACTTCTCCACCATGAAGGTCAATCAGAACATTCACATGGAGCGTAAGCTCACAGTCATAGTTTATTTGATGTGATAGATGTCTATGCTTGTCACCGCTCCACCATTTGCTGACACCAGAAGATGCACATCGAGCTCCTCTAGATACTAGCCCAGTCACAGTTCTTATCCATCGTATTTATTATGGGAAATAAGCTGTGTGCACTTCAATCACTTCTTCACCGTGAAGGTCCATCAGTAGGTACACATGGAGCTTGAGTTCTTCTAGATGTAAACACTGTCACGGCTTCTGTTCTTCTTAGTTAATATGATAGATGAGTGTACTTTAATCACTTCTCCATTATGAAGGTTCACTTTAATCACCAGCTCCTCTAGACATGAGCACAGTTATGGTTTCTATCCTTATTTCTTGTGATAGATGACCTGTGTTTGCTTCAGTCTTTACTCCACCATGAGCTGTCATCAGACGGTACACATGGAGCTCAGCTCCTCCTAGTTGTGAACCCATTTATGGTTGCTGTTTATCTTTTTTCAGATAGATGAGCTGTGTGAAGTTCAATCACTTCACCCCCATGAATGTCCATCAGAGGTTACACATGGAGATTGAGCTCCTCTAAATGTGAGCAGTGCACCCCCATATTTCTTATTTCATATAATAGCTGAGCTGTGTGCTTCAATCTCTGCCCCCCCCCATAAATCTTCCATCCACCAGCAGGTTCACATGGAGATGGATCTCCTCTGGATGTGAACACAATCATGGCTCCTGCTCTTCTCATCTCGTGTGATAAATGAGTTGTGAGGACACCAAGAGTAAAAAAGAGGAGCATCACTCTAATAAATGTTCTAAAAATAGTTTATTGTTGTAGTGCCTGTTTAAAAGCCAACACAATTCCGGAGTTCCACCGGCCCCCATCATCAGGGCTAGAGAATGGCTAAAAAGAGAAAAAAAAGGTTTCCTGGAGGATTTGGTTGGGAACAATGTGATGCAGTTAGATATTTGGGCTGCTTCTATTTGTGTTTTGATCCACCACGAATATCTTCATAAGATGCGCATAGATCCAAGCTCCTCTAGATGTGAGCACCATCAGAACTCTGCTTCATCTGATATAATAAAGACGTTTCAATCACTGCTCCGCCATGGATGACCATTTGAACGTTTTTATATTAGGTCATGGTTCCTGTATTAGACACCAATGAAAGATGCACATGAAGCTTGGTCCTCTCTAAGCAGACCAACACCAACCTAGCGCCCATTTCTTCTAAGTCAGATAAGCTTTGTACATCTAGCTCTGGTTGTGTTTGCCTCCATCTCTAAATCTTTATCAAGAATCACCCTACGTAGAGGCACACAGAGCTTCTCCAGATGTGTCCGGTGTGTATAATTTCCTAGATGTATACATGAACCAACTGGAACACGGGTCTGATAAGTCCTTCCATCACTGCTCCAAGGTGAGCCACCGTCATAACATTTCAATTTAGCTGGGCCAAGATTGTGTTCATCCATGACGCTTCATATCATATGGGTGAGCATTCTGTTCAGTGCCAATAATCAATACACTTTGACCTTGTGGTGACATTTGGGCTGAACTCTGAGCTTTCATCACTATTCCAACATAAGCATTTATTACTTCCTTGCTATCACTCTTTCACTATGGATCATTAGAAGATGAATAAAAAGCTTCTAGCCACCAGTGCCATCATAGTGTCCATCTTCTCCAATATCTCCTATCATTGTACATAGATGTTACTTCTACAGCTTTGCTTGTGTGCCATAGAGCTGGACCTGTGTGTGGAATGCCCTTACATTCATTCTGCAATGAGTGCCTCTATGAGAAGAGACATTTGAGAGCGTTGTCTGAGCATTCATTACTCTGTATCCATCCCTCTTCCATTCATTCATTACTTTGTATCCATCCCTCTTCCATTCATTCATTACTCTGTATCCATCCCTCTTCCATTCATTCATTACTATGTATCCATCCCTCTTCCATTCATTCATTACTTTGTATCCATCCTTGTTCCATTCATTTATTACTGTCTATATTTGTTTCCATCTTGGGCCATCATCGGAAGATGCATATAAATCTTCTAGCTGTGAACCCCAGGATGGTGTGTGTCTTCTCCGTGTCATAGAAGATAAGTCTACTACTATGCTTGTGTGCCAGCCATCACCACCATCATCCAGTGAGAAGATGGACTTGGAGCTTCTTGGTCATACATTTGTTTTATCTCATGAAGATCTTTGTACTGAGTGCCAACTACCCACAGGCAGGAAGAAGTCCTTCCATCACTGCTCCAACATGAGATGCCATCTAAATATGTACATAGAGCTGAAATGTCTTTATATTGCCCCCATCTGTGTTCCATCCAAACCAGTGAAGGTAAAATCCAGAGAACGTTTGTTGGGTCACTTCTCCCCTGGTATATGCCTGCTGTGAGATTTACACTGCCACGAATACAGAATCATTTCTGGTTCTGAGTCAGTTACCGCTTTCTAGTTCCTAACAGTCAATATGCCTTGCCTGACAATGGGGAACCTTTATGGGCCCTAAAACAGGTGCACTTTAAAATGAATCAGTTATGCTTTATATTGTGTTATTGATTCTCTGTATACTGTTACTTTGCACAAAGTCTGTCTGTTATGCAGTGACTTGGCCATGGCCGCCATACGTCATCCAAATGTCTGTCTGTGTTATGATAGTGTGTTCAGCCATTGTACTACCTATCCAATAAATCGTGTTTCTCATTTCATCTTTCATCGTTGGTAAATACTTGATTGGAGAGAAAATTGGGGTTTAAGGCGGGCCATACAGTAGAAACCCAGAGATTGGTAGAGGTGACACTGACACAAAGTCAAAGATTGGTAGAGATGACACCGACACAAAGCCAAAGATTGGTAGAGATGACACCGACACAAAGCCAAAGATTGGTAGAGGTGACACCGACACAAAGCCAAAGATTGGTAGAGGTGACACCGACACAAAGCCAAAGATTGGTAGAGGTGACACAGACAAAGCCAGAGATTGGTAGAGGTGACACCGACACAAAGCCAAAGATTGGTAGAGGCGACACCGACAAAGCCATAGATTGGTAGAGGTGACACCAACAAAGCCAGAGATTGGTAGAGGTGACACCGACACAAACCCAAAGATTGGTAGAGGCGACACCAACAAAGCCATAGATTGGTAGAGGTGACACCAACAAAGCCAGAGATTGGTAGAGGTGACACCGACACAAAGCCAAAGATTGGTAAAGGTGATACAGACACAAAGCCAAAGATTAGTAGAGGTGACACCGACACAAAGCCAAAGATTAGTAGAGGTGACACAGACACAAAGCCAGAGATTAGTAGAGGTGACACCGACACAAAGCCAGAGATTGGTAGAGGTGACACCGACAAAGCCAGAGATTGGTAGAGGTGACACTGACACAAAGCCAAAGATTAGTAGAGGTGAATCCGACACAAAGCAAAAATTTGTAGAGGCGACACTGACACAAAGCCATAGATTGGTAGAGGTGACACCGACATAAAGCAATAGATTGGTAGAGGTGAATCTGACACAAAGCCAGAGATTGGTAAAGGTGGCACTGACACAAAGCCAGATATTGGTAAAGGTGGCACCGACACAAAGCCAGAGATTGGTAGAGGTGAATCCGACACAAAGCCAAAAATTGGTAGAGGCGACACCGACACAAAGCCAGAGATTGGTAAAGGTGGCATTGACACAAAGCCAGACATTGGTAGAGGAGACACCGACTCAAAGCCAGAGATTGGTAAAGGTGGCATTGACACAAAGCCAGACATTGGTAGAGGTGACACCGACACAAAGCCAGAGATTGGTAAAGGTAACACAAGCATTACGACAAGCTGTAAAAGGTGAGGCAGGAAGAGATCCTGTCAGGAATGTTGTTTAAGATGGTGGGGGGGGGGGGGGTGATACAATTTGGAATTTAAGGAGGCAGTGCCTTATTATATGTATTCCAGAGACAAAACTATAATCCTTCCACTTTACAAATCACTGGTCCGACCACATCTGGAGTATTCTGTCCAGTTCTGGTCACCAGTCCTCAGGAGGGATGTGTTGGAACTGGAGAGAGTCCAGAGAAGGGCAACTAAACTAATTAGGGGATTGGAGGACCTTAATTATGAAGAGCGTCTGCAATTGCTTGATTTATTCTCCCTGGAGAAGAGACGCCTGAGGGGGGACATGATAGCAATTTACAAATATCTCAACGGTGATCAGAGCATAGAGAATAAACTATTCAGTCCCAAGCAATGTATGAGGAGATGAGGACATACAATGCGATTAGAGGAGAAGCGTTTTAACCTCAGGCTACGCAGGGGGTTCTTTACTGTTAGGGCTACAAGACTGTGGAATTCTCTACCACAAATGGTAGTTACTGCGGGAAGTATGGCTACTTTTAAAACACTCTTAGACGTACATCTCAAGGATAAAAACATTCAGGGGTATGAGAGAGGATTACGGCCACACACACCTACACAGGTTGAACTGGATGGACTATTGTCTTTATTCAATCTCACCTACTATGTAACCTATGCAGAGGATAGAAAGCATTAATAGACATATAAAAAGGAGCCCGGAGTGCCGTCTGGAAATAAGAAAGGTTTTAAATATTAATAAGCAATGATTCACATTAGTCTTAAAAACTTTTAGAGGAAATATATATTTTTAATTTTATTTTTAGTGATGAGTATATACAAAATGATTTTATGTTCCCTTAAAGGCCAAGTTCATCTTTTCCAGGTGCCAACCCAATAGCAATTATTAAATAAATGGATGCATTATTAAAGTGCAGCTGCCCCTTTAAGTGTAAAAACACTAGAATCATATATGATAATGTAATAGTACACAATGAACAATTTTTATATCACATATGGATAACTTCTCATCCATATCATATCAAGTACAAGGAGTGCATGTGGGGACAAGCAAGCGGTGCATCGCATGTAGTCTAACCAGAGTCATAGAAGATTGATGCAACATATATAAGTGGATCAGCTTGTTGTTAACCTCTGGAGATACTGAGAGGTGAGAGGAGCAAACTTCCTCCCAATCCTCATCTGACAGATCAGGAACAAGCTGCCGCCACCTATTGCAGACCTGCAATGGGGTCCTGTTAGTGGTGGCTGACAACAAATGCAGATATAGGGGTGAAATAAGTCCCCGTGGCCCCTGGCACCTCAGAATGCCTATCAAAGTATAATCGGAAAAACTGGTATCATGAGTCCCAAATTCCTAAATTGGGTCTGGACCACATGACGAAGTTGTAGATAAGCTACAGAGACTTTAATAGAGGGAGGATGCAAGGCTGCAGAAACTTCCATTGGAGGAAAATCCAAAGCGGCAGAAAATTCCATTGGGGGAGAATCCAAGGCTGCAGCGACTTCAGCAGGAGGAATCCTCGAGACTGTGGGGACTTGTGTGGCAGCTGCAGAGATTTCAGTGAAATGAGGCCTCAAGAATAAGGGGACTTCAGCAGGAGGGGACTCAAGTAAGTGGGGACTTCAAGGGGAGGAGGTCTGGAACTGCGGAGACTTCAATGGGAGGAGGTCTGGGACTGCAGAGACTTCAATGGGAGGAGGTCTGGGACTGCAGAGACTTCAATGGGAGGAGGTCTAGAATTGCGGAGACTTCAATGGGAGGAGGTCTGGGACTGCGGAGACTTCAATGGGAGGAGGTCTGGGACTGCGGAGACTTCAATGGGAGGAGGCCTGGAACTGCGGAGACTTCAATGGGAGGAGGTCTGGGACTGCAGAGACTTCAATGGGAGGAGGTCTGGGACTGCAGAGACTTCAATGGGAGGAGGTCTAGAATTGCGGAGACTTCAATGGGAGGAGGTCTGGGACTGCGGAGACTTCAATGGGAGGAGGTCTGGGACTGCGGAGACTTCAATGGGAGGAGGTCTGGGACTGCGGAGACTTCAATGGGAGGAGGTCTGGGACTGCGGAGACTTCAATGGGAGGAGGTCTGGAATTGCAGAGACTTCAATGGGAGGAGGTCTGGGACTGCGGACACTTCAATGGGAGGAGGTGTGGAACTGCGGAGACTTCAATGGGAGGAGGTCTGGAACTGCGGAGACTTCAATGGGAGGAGGTCTGGGACTGCGGAGACTTCAATGGGAGGTGGTCTGGAACTGCAGAGACTTCAATGGGAGGAGGTCTGGAACTGCGGAGACTTCAATGGGAGGAGGTCTGGAACTGCGGAGACTTCAATGGGAGGAGGTCTGGAACTGCGGAGACTTCAATGGGAGGAGGTCCTGAGACTGCGGAGACTTCAATGGGAGGAGGTCTGGAACTGCAGAGACTTCAATGGGAGGAGGTCTGGGACTGCGGAGACTTCAATGGGAGGAGGTCTGGAACTGCGGAGACTTCAATGGGAGGAGGTCTGGGACTGCGGAGACTTCAATGGGAGGAGGCCCTGAGACTGCGGAGACTTCAATGGGAGGAGGTCTGGAACTGCAGAGACTTCAATGGGAGGAGGTCTGGGACTGCAGAGACTTCAATGGGAGGAGGCCCTGAGACTGCAGTGTTCAGCAAATGAAATACTCAGAATATTTACACTGATTGATACTGGTGATAGTTCTCCATTCAGAGCTCTTGTAAGATATTAGCTTTGATCTGGCTGTTAATGATGACATCTTCTCACCAGGGGCCACTTCATTGTCTCTTGTATTCAGACTGCAAGAAGAACATATAGACAGATGAGATAAAAGGAAGCTCTTTACACAGATAAGACCGCCTAGAAGTGAGAGAATCACAGCTGGAAGATATCTGCCTGACCTGCTGGGAGCCACCCCAATACTCTTCCAATGGTCTGCACATGAAGCCTCCCACCACTGCCTCTGCTTTATTACACGGAATAGCATCGGATCAGAGGAATCTCCAACAATCCAGAAATCTCTCAGTGATAAGGAAGGTCTGTGATCGATGGATGGGTTCCTTAACATGTAATCGGTCAACAATTGTGTGCATCTCCCTTCTACCCCAATCTGCAGGGTCACATAAGGCTTGCCAAGGTTGGAGGGGAGGGGGAGGGGGGGTTTGAAAGATTAGGACTACCTGCCTTCTCTGTACACCTGGAACGGAGTACTAGAAGAACAGGCAAACAATCCCTCTACTACCAGTCCAGTTCAAGGTGTGCGGGCCCAGAGTGGGTGGCTCAGTATGGAAGAACACAGTACAATATTCCACTAAAATTGTACAAAGCGTGCATGGAGAGCAGCCAGAGGATTGCATTAGAAAGGCATGGTGGTGGTATTCTGTAACTTTTTATTATATATGGCAGTAATGTCTGTACTATGATATGTGGTGCCCCCTGGCAGCCCATCTATGGCATGGCCTACTAACAGCAAACCCCCCTCTGCTGTATAGGAGCCAACTCTTCATACTTGAAAGTACGAAAATTTGCAGAATTCAGACCTTATAAAATCAAAAACTCTGGCACAATTTTAAATGTTGCATAGTGCAAACTGAAATATAACACAACCACCGATGGACGCTGCAAATATACATCCCGGTGTCTCCTCTGGTCACCGTGTAGCCTCTGTGACAAAGTCAGATGTGACAAAACGCGTCGGAGCGTGGCTACAGGGCGATCAGAGGAGACACCAGGATGTATATTTGCAGCGTCCATCGGTGGTGAGATAGGATACAATAGCAGCATTTTATGTGATCTAAACTGTAAATGCCTAAACTGCTTTCAAACAATGTGAGCGTCTCTCTTTTATCTTTTTAATACATTTTGGTGGTTTTGGTTACTTTGCCATTGGAAATTTCCCTTTTGTTTCCACATGATATCTGACAGATTACATTGTGCAGACTGAGTGTTCTGACACCTGCCCTTGAGTTGATGATTCCAACTAAAAAGCTGGTTTGCCACCCACAAGAATGGAAGGAATTTGTAGCTGGTGAGTTTTCCATCTAAAGGCAGAGGGATCACCAATTACACGCGAGGGGGGGGGTTCGGAGGTGGAGACTTGGAAAAAGGAGGATTTCACCTATTATATGTGTATATAGAGCATTGGGACCTTATATTATCACCACGAAGAACAGCGCCGGGTGTTTTACATTATATGGACTTGTTTTTTTTTTCTATTATTTTTTACTGTTTTTAACCACTTAAGCCCCGGAGGATTTGGCTGCTCAAAGACCAGGGCCTATTTTGCGAATCGGCGCTGCGTGACTTTAACAGACAATTGCGCAGTCGTGAGATGCCGTACCCAAATGAAATTGACGTCCTTTTGTTCCCACAAACAGAGCTTTCTTTTGGTGGTATTTGATCACCTGTGCGATTTTTATTTTTTGCGCTATAAACAAAAAAAATTTTGAAAAAATAACAATATTTTCACATTTATTTATATGAAATTCTCAAAAAAAATGTAAAAATCAAAATTTTTTAACATTTTGAGGCCAATTTGTTTTCTGCTATATATTTTTCATAAAGAAAATCGCAATAAGCGTATTTTGATTGGTTTGTGCAAAAGTTATTGTATTTACTAACTACGGGAAAGATTTTTGTCATTCTCATTGTTTTTTTTAACTAGTAATGGCGGCGATCTGCGATTTTTTGCGGGACTGCGACATTGCGATGGACAGATTGGACCCCTGACTGACATTTCTGACACTTACCAGTTACCAGTGACATTACTACAGTAATCAGTGCTAAAAATATGCACTGTCACTGTAAGAATGACACTGGCAGGGAAGGGGTTAACTTTATTAGTGATCAGTGGGTTAAATATATCCCTAGGGGCGTGATTCTAACTGTGGGGGGGCGTGGCTTGTGATGTAACCACAGAGACATACCATCCTACATAGCAGGATCGCATAGCCTCTGCACTTACATCAGGGAGAATGACAGACGGTTGTGTTTACAACAGCCGTCCGTCATTCTCCCTCTCTTGCGGGAGATCGCGAGTGGAGGGTGGACATCGGAGCCACCGGTCACATGCGCGGGTATGTCCGTGAACGAGCGGGGGTGGACATCGCGCGCTCGCCCCCTACAGGCTCCTGGGTGAGCAGCGTAGTACTACGTCGGTTTGCCCAGGAGCGGCTGACTGCCGCAGTAAATAGTCGTGTGGCGGTCGGCAAGTGGTTAAGTTTTCGCATTTTTGTTTGCATTATCGCAGCGCTTCCTGTTAGAGTGATACACGGTAACTTTGTTCTTTGTTAGCATTCAGACCTCGCCCGTTCCTGACATACGCAATGTAAGTACAATAAGTCCATACACTTCTTACTCAGACGGAGGTTTATTATATAAGTAGTATACACAGGTATGGAGTCATCTACAGGGGAACCTTGATGCGTTTCGCACATTCATAGGATGAGCCCTAACCCTGAGGATTTCCTAATAAATAAGCACTGCAGGAAAAACGCATCAATGTTCCTCTGTAATGACTGCATACCTTTTATACAATAAACCTCCGTCTGAGCAAGAGGACTACAGTATGTGGACCAATTGTATTCCATAAGACATGGCCTAGGTTGGCTCAGCAGAGAGGTGACCCTGGTGTGAGATATCATCTGTATAAAGGGCCATTCCCAGTTCTGACTATAGAGTGGACTCCCATAATGATAGAAAAGCTTCCTATTTGTTTATTCTCATCCCGTTTTACCGGAAGCAAGGGAGTTGACGTCATCGTATTCAGAAGATCCATCATAACTCTGCGGAGGAGGCATCAAATCCTGGGCACCTAAATGAAGGAGGACAATGATAACAAGACAGGTCAGAAGATTCACAAACAGATCTACAAAATTACATCACAAATCCTGACAAAATGGGCTGTGACATCACAGATCCTGAAAACCCAGGCTGTGACATCACAGATCCTGACATTCCGGGCTGTGACATCACAGATCCTGACAACCCGGGCTGTGACATCACAGATCCTGACAACCCAGGCTGTGACATCACAGATCCTGACAACCCAGGCTGTGACATCACAGATCCTGACAACCCGGGCTGTGACATCACAGATCCAGACAACCCGGGCTGTGACATCACAGATCCTGACTACCCAGGCTGTGACATCACAGATCCTGACTACCCGGGCTGTGACATCACAGATCCTGACAACCCGGGCTGTGACATCACAGATCCTGACAACCCGGGCTGTGACATCACAGATCCTGACAACCCGGGCTGTGACATCACAGATCCTGACAACCCGGGCTGTGACATCACAGATCCTGACAACCCGGGCTGTGACATCACAGATCCTGACAACCTGGGCTGTGACATCATAGATCCTGACAACCCGGGCTGTGACATCACAGATCCTGACAACCCAGGCTGTGACATCACAGATCCTGACAACCTGGGCTGTGACATCACAAATCCTGACAACCCGGGCTGTGACATCACAAATCCTGACTACCCAGGCTGTGACATCACAGATCCTGACAACCCGGGCTGTGACATCACAGATCCTGACAACCCAGTCTGTGACATCACAGATCCTGACAACCCGGGCTGTGACATCACAGATCCTGACAACCTGGGCTGTGACATCACAAATCCTGACAACCCGGGTTGTGACATCACAGATCCTGACAACCCAGGCTGTGACATCACAGATCCTGACAACCCGGGTTGTGACACGGCAGATTAAGTGGAATACTGAATGATGGAAGGTGATGTACCCAGGCTGGAAGAACAGGATGACTCCCTATACAAACAATACCGTACGGTTGTGGAAAGACCGAGCAGGGAAAGGCCTCAGGTATACCGAGCTGGAAAAGGGTTCAGGAATACCGAGCTTTGAAAAGACTCAGGAATAAAGAGCTGGGAAAAGGCTCAGGAATACAGGGCTGGGAAAGGGCTCAGGAGTACCAAGCTGGGAAAAGGGCTCAGGAATACCAAACTTGGAAAGGGTTCAGGAAAATCGAGCTTTGGAAAGGGTTCAGGAATACTGAGCTGAGAAAAGGTTCAGGAGACCTGAGCTGGGAAAGGGATCAGGAATACCAAGCTGGGAAAAGGGCTCAGGAATACCGAGCTGGGAAAAGGGCTCAGGAATACCGAACTAGGAAAGGGCTCAGGAACACTGAGCTGGGAAAGGGCTCAGGAACACTGAGCTGGGAAAGGGCTCAGGAATACCAAACTTGGAAAGGGTTCAGGAAAATCGAGCTTTGGAAAGGGTTCAGGAATACTGAGCTGAGAAAAGGTTCAGGAGACCTGAGCTGGGAAAGGGATCAGGAATACCAAGCTGGGAAAGGGCTCAGGAGAAAGAAGCTGGGAAACGGTTCAGGAATACCAAGTTGGGAAAGGGTTCAGGAATACCGAGCTGGGAAAGGGCTCAGGAAAACCGAGCTGGGAAAGGGCTCAGGAATACACAGCTGGGAAAGGGTTCAGGAATACCGAGCTGGGAAAAGGGCTCAGGAATACCGAGCTAGGAAAGGGCTCAGGAACACTGAGCTGGGAAAGGGCTCAGGAATACCAAACTTGGAAAGGGTTCAGAAAAATCGAGCTTTGGAAAGGGTTCAGGAATACTGAGCTGAGAAAAGGTTCAGGAGACCTGAGCTGGGAAAGGGATCAGGAATACCAAGCTGGGAAAGGGCTCAGGAGAAAGAAGCTGGGAAACGGTTCAGGAATACCAAGTTGGGAAAGGGTTCAGGAATACCGAGCTGGGAAAGGGCTCAGGAAAACCGAGCTGGGAAAGGGCTCAGGAATACACAGCTGGGAAAGGGTTCAGGAATACCGAGCTGGGAAAAGGGCTCAGGAATACCGAGCTAGGAAAGGGCTCAGGAACACTGAGCTGGGAAAGGGCTCAGGAATACCAAACTTGGAAAGGGTTCAGAAAAATCGAGCTTTGGAAAGGGTTCAGGAATACTGAGCTGAGAAAAGGTTCAGGAGACCTGAGCTGGGAAAGGGATCAGGAATACCAAGCTGGGAAAGGGCTCAGGAGAAAGAAGCTGGGAAACGGTTCAGGAATACCAAGTTGGGAAAGGGTTCAGGAATACCGAGCTGGGAAAGGGCTCAGGAAAACCGAGCTGGGAAAGGGCTCAGGAATACACAGCTGGGAAAGGGTTCAGGAATACCGAGCTAGGAAAGGGCTCAGGAATACCGAGCTAGGAAAGGGCTGAGGAATACACAGCTGGGAAAGGGTTCAGGACTACCAAGCTGGGAAAGGCCTCAGAAATACTGAGCTGGGAAAAGGCTCAGGAGTACCAAACTGGGAAAAGGGCTCAGGAATACCGAGCTGGGAAAGGGTTCAGGAACACCGAGCTGGGAAAGGGCTCAGGAATACAGAGGTGGGAAAGGGTTCAGGAAAATAGAACTTTGGAAAGGGTTTAGGAATACTGAGCTGGGAAAAGGTTCAGGAATACTGAGCTGGAAAAAGGTTCAGGAGTCCCGAGCTGGGAAAAGACTCAGGAATACCAAGCTGGAAATGGTTCAGGAATACCGAGCTAGGAAAGGGCTCAGGAATACCAAGCTGGAAATGGTTCAGGAATACCAAGCTAGGAAAGGGCTCAGGAATACCGAGCTGGGAAAGGGCTCAGGAATACGGAGCTGGGAAAGGGTTCAGGAAAATCGAACTTGGGAAAGGGTTCAGAAATACTGAGTTGGAAAAAGGTTCAGGAGTCCCGAGCTGGGAAAAGACTCAGGAATACCAAGCTGGAAATGGCTCAGGAATACCGAGCTAGGAAAGGGCTCAGGAACACCAAGCTGGAAAACGGTTCAGGAATACCAAGCTAGAAAAGGGCTCCCGAGCTGGGAAACGGTTCAGGAACACCGACCTGAGAAAGGGCTCAGGAATATCGAGCTGGGCAAGGGTTTAGGAACACCAAGCTAGGAAAGGGTTCAGAAACACCGAGCTGGGAAAAGGGCTCAGGAATACCGAGCTAGGAAAGGGCTCAGGAATACGGAGCTGGGAAAGGGTTCAGGAAAATCGAACTTTGGAAAGGGTTTAGTAATACTGAGCTGGGAAAAGGTTCAGGAGTCCCGAGCTGGAAAATGACTCAGGAATACCAAGCTGGAAATTGTTCAGAAATACCTAGCTGGGAAAGGGCTCAGGAATGCCAAGGACTGGGAGTAACGGAAACCTTCACTGGGAAAGGCATAGGAGACCCCTGCTGACCTCTCTTTATGAAAATGCCAATGTCCTGGCTCATTTGTTGATCGTCTGCCTTAAGTACTTTAAATCCTGGATTAGGTATGGGGAATCAGGTGTTCTGGGTCTAATCCCTGAAGGCAGACATAGAACGGTATTCGGCAGGTTCAGAATTTGATCGGGAATTGCCATCTTATATGTGTCAGTAAAGGTCATTGTGGAATTGTTCAGAAAAGACTTATAAGAGGTTGGAGGATGTGGAACATTGTGGAGCTATTGATATGACAGCACAGAACTCACTCAAATGAGGCCCTCATCCACTTACCTTCAACCGGGTATCTGTAATTCTCATACCAGTTGTGCTCCCCGGAGGAAGTACTAGAAGAGCCTCGAGATCCAGCTGATGCTACAAGACAATCAAGGAGCGAATTATCCATCAGAAACACCAACGTCTACAGATTGCGCCTCACACTTCATATACTTATCACCCCCTAAACCCTATAAAATGGACCTCACACTTCACATCCATAGTCATCACCCTCTACACCCCTATAGACTGGACTACACACTTCACATACAAATTCATCACCCTACATTCCTATAGACTGGACTACACACTTCACATCCATAGTCATCACCCTCTACACCCCTATAGACTGGACCACACACTTCACATACAAATTCATCACACTACAACCCTATAGACTGGACCACAGACTTCACATCCATAGTCATCACCCTCTACACCCCTATAGACTGGATCTCACACTTCACATCCATAGTCATCACCCTCTACACCCCTATAGACTGGACCTCACACTTTACATCCATAGTCATCACCCTCTACACCCGTATAGACTGGACCACAGACTTCACATCCATAGTCATCACCCTCTACACCCCTATAGAGTGGACCTCACACTTTACATCCATAGTCATCACCCTCTACACCCCTAAAGACTGGACCACACACTTCACATCCATAGTCATCACCCTCTACACCCCTATAGACTGAATCACACACTTCACATCCATAGTCATCACCCTCTACACCCCTAAAGACTGGACCTCACACTTTACATCCATAGTCATCACCCTCTACACCCCTATAGACTGGACCTCACACTTTACATCCATAGTCATCACCCTCTACACCCGTATAGACTGGACCACAGACTTCACATCCATAGTCATCACCCTCTACACCCCTATAGAGTGGACCACGAACTTCACATCCATAGTCATCACCCTCTACACCCCTAAAGACTGGACCACGAACTTCACATCCATAGTCATCACCCTCTACACCCCTATAGACTGGACCTCACACTTTACATCCATAGTCATCACCCTCTACACCCCTATAGACTGGACCTCACACTTTACATCCATAGTCATCACCCTCTACACCCCTAAAGACTGGACCTCACACTTTACATCCATAGTCATCACCCTCTACACCCCTAAAGACTGGACCACGAACTTCACATCCATAGTCATCACCCTCTACACCCCTATAGACTGGACCTCACACTTTACATCCATAGTCATCACCCTCTACACCCCTAAAGACTGGACCACGCACTTCACATACCTAGTCATCACTCCATATACCCCTATAGACCATACCACACACTTCACATACAAATTCATCACACTACACTCCTATAGACTAGACTTTACACTTCACATCCATAGTCATCACCCTCTACACCCATATAGACTGGACCTCACACTTTACATCTATAGTCATCGCCCTCTACACCCCTATAGACTGGACCTCACACTTCACCTATATACCTATCACCCTCTACACCCCTATAGACTGGAGCTCACACTTCACCTATATACCTATCACCCTCTACACCCCTAAAAACTGGACCTCACACTTCACCTATATATCTATCACCCTCTACACCCCTATAGACTGGACCTCACACTTCACCTATATATATATATATCACCCTCTATACCCCTATAGACTGGACCTCACACTTCACCTATATACCTATCACCCTCTATACCCCTATAGACTGGACCTCACACTTCACCTATATACCTATCACCCTCTATACCCCTATAGACTGGACCTCACACTTCACCTATATACCTATCACCCTCTACACCCCTATAGACTGGACCTCACACTTCACCTATATACCTATCACCCTCTACACCCATATAGACTGGACATCACGCTTCACCTATATATCTATCACCCTCTACACCCCTAAAAACTGGACCTCACACTTCACCTATATACCTATCACCCTCTATACCCCTAAAAACTGGACCTCACACTTCACCTATATATCTATCACCCTCTATACCCCTATAGACTGGACCTCACACTTCACCTATATATCTATCACCCTCTATACCCCTATAGACTGGACCTCACACTTCACCTATATATCTATCACCCTCGACACCCCTAAAAACTGGACCTCACACTTCACCTATATACCTATCACCCTCTACACCCCTATAGACTGGACCTCACACTTCACCTATATATCTATCACCCTCTATACCCCTATAGACTGGACCTCACACTTCACCTATATATCTATCACCCTCTACACCCCTATAGACTGGACCTCACACTTCACCTATATATCTATCACCATCTATACCCCTATAGACTGGACCTCACACTTCACCTATATATCTATCACCCTCTACACCCCTATAGACTGGACCTCACACTTCACCTATATATCTATCACCCTCTATACACCTATAGACTTGACCTTACACTTCACCTATATATCTATCACCCTCTACACCCCTAAAAACTGGACCTCACACTTCACCTATATATCTATCACCCTCTACACCCCTATAGACTGGACCTCACACGTCACCTATATACCTATCACCCTCTACACCCCTATAGACTGGACCTCACACTTCACCTATATACCTATCACCCTCTACACCCCTATAGACTGGACCTCACACTTCACCTATATACCTATCACCCTCTACACCCCTATAGACTGGACCTCACACTTCACCTATATACCTATCACCCTCTACACTACTATAGACTGGACCTCAAACTTCACCTATATATCTATCACCCTCTACACCCCTAAAAACTGGACCTCACACTTCACCTATATACCTATCACCCTCTACACCCCTATAGACTGGACCTCACACTTCACCTATATATCTATCACCCTCTACCCCCCTATAGACTGGACCTCACACTTCACCTATATATCTATCACCCTCTATACCCCTATAGACTGGACCTCACACTTCACCTATATATCTATCACCCTCTATACCCCTATAGACTGGACCTCACCCTTCACCTATATATCTATCACCCTCTACACCCCTATAGACTGGACCTCACACTTCACCTATATATCTATCACCCTCTACACCCCTATAGACTGGACCTTACACTTCACCTATATATCTATCACCCTCTACACCCCTAAAAACTGGACCTCACACTTCACCTATATAGCTATCACCCTCTACACCCCTATAGACTGGACCTCACACTTCACCTATATACCTATCACCCTCTACACCCCTATAGACTGGACCTCACACTTCACCTATATATCTATCACCCTCTACCCCCCTATAGACTGGACCTCACACTTCACCTATATATCTATCACCCTATATACCCCTATAGACTGGACCTCACACTTCACCTATATATCTATCACCCTCTATACCCCTATAGACTGGACCTCACCCTTCACCTATATATCTATCACCCTCTACACCCCTATAGACTGGACCTCACACTTCACCTATATACCTATCACCCTCTACACCCCTAAAAACTGGACCTCACACTTCACCTATATATCTATCACCCTCTACACCCCTATAGACTGGACCTTACACTTCACCTATATATTTATCACCCTCTACACCCCTATAGACTGGACCTCACACTTCACCTATATATCTATCACCCTCTATACACCTATAGACTGGACCTTACACTTCACCTATATATCTATCACCCTCTACACCCCTAAAAACTGGACCTCACACTTCACCTATATATCTATCACCCTCTACACCCCTATAGACTGGACCTCACACTTCACCTATATATCTATCACCCTCTACACCCCTATAGACTGGACCTTACACTTCACCTATATATCTATCACCCTCTACACCCCTAAAAACTGGACCTCACACTTCACCTATATACCTATCACGCTCTATACCCCTATAGACTGGATCTCACACTTCACATCCATAGTCATCACCCTCTACACCCCTATAGACTGGACCTCACACTTTACATCCATAGTCATCACCCTCTACACCCCTAAAGACTGGACCTCACACTTTACATCCATAGTCATCACCCTCTACACCCCTATAGACTGGACCTCACACTTTACATCCATAGTCATCACCCTCTACACCCGTATAGACTGGACCACAGACTTCACATCCATAGTCATCACCCTCTATACCCCTAAAGACTGGACCACGAACTTCACATCCATAGTCATCACCCTCTACACCCCTATAGACTGGACCTCACACTTTACATCCATAGTCATCACCCTCTACACCCCTATAGAGTGGACCTCACACTTTACATCCATAGTCATCACCCTCTACACCCCTAAAGACTGGACCTCACACTTTACATCCATAGTCATCACCCTCTACACCCCTATAGACTGGACCTCACACTTTACATCCATAGTCATCACCCTCTACACCCGTATAGACTGGACCACAGACTTCACATCCATAGTCATCACCCTCTACACCCCTAAAGACTGGACCACGAACTTCACATCCATAGTCATCACCCTCTACACCCCTATAGACTGGACCTCACACTTTACATCCATAGTCATTACCCTCTACACCCCTATAGACTGGACCTCACACTTTACATCCATAGTCATCACCCTCTACACCCCTAAAGACTGGACCTCACACTTTACATCCATAGTCATCACCCTCTACACCCCTAAAGACTGGACCACGAACTTCACATCCATAGTCATCACCCTCTACACCCCTATAGACTGGACCTCACACTTTACATCCATAGTCATCACCCTCTACACCCCTAAAGACTGGACCACGCACTTCACATACCTAGTCATCACTCCATATACCCCTATAGACCATACCACACACTTCACATACAAATTCATCACACTACACTCCTATAGACTAGACTTTACACTTCACATCCATAGTCATCACCCTCTACACCCATATAGACTGGACCTCACACTTTACATCTATAGTCATCGCCCTCTACACCCCTATAGACTGGACCTCACACTTCACCTATATACCTATCACCCTCTACACCCCTATAGACTGGAGCTCACACTTCACCTATATATCTATCACCCTCTATACCCCTATAGACTGGACCTCACACTTCACCTATATACCTATCACCCTCTACACCCCTATAGACTGGACCTCACACTTCACCTATATACCTATCACCCTCTACACCCATATAGACTGGACATCACGCTTCACCTATATATCTATCACCCTATACCCCCCTAAAAACTGGACCTCACACTTCACCTATATACCTATCACCCTCTATACCCCTAAAAACTGGACCTCACACTTCACCTATATATCTATCACCCTCTATACCCCTATAGACTGGACCTCACACTTCACCTATATATCTATCACCCTCTATACCCCTATAGACTGGACCTCACACTTCACCTATATATCTATCACCCTCGACACCCCTAAAAACTGGACCTCACACCTAAAAACTGGACCTCACACTTCACCTATATACCTATCACCCTCTACACCCCTATAGACTGGACCTCACACTTCACCTATATATCTATCACCCTCTATACCCCTATAGACTGGACCTCACACTTCACCTATATATCTATCACCCTCTACACCCCTATAGACTGGACCTCACACTTCACCTATATATCTATCACCATCTACACCCCTATAGACTGGACCTCACACTTCACCTATATATCTATCACCCTCTACACCCCTATAGACTGGACCTCACACTTCACCTATATTTATATCACCCTCTACACCCCTATAGACTGGACCTCACACTTCACCTATATATCTATCACCCTCTATACACCTATAGACTGGACCTTACACTTCACCTATATATCTATCGCCCTCTACACCCCTAAAAACTGGACCTCACACTTCACCTATATATCTATCACCCTCTACACTACTATAGACTGGACCTCAAACTTCACCTATATATCTATCACCCTCTACACCCCTAAAAACTGGACCTCACACTTCACCTATATACCTATCACCCTCTACACCCCTATAGACTGGACCTCACACTTCACCTATATATCTATCACCCTCTACCCCCTATAGACTGGACCTCACACTTCACCTATATATCTATCACCCTCTATACCCCTATAGACTGGACCTCACACTTCACCTATATATCTATCACCCTCTATACCCCTATAGACTGGACCTCACCCTTCACCTATATATCTATCACCCTCTACACCCCTATAGACTGGACCTCACACTTCACCTATATATCTATCACCCTCTATACCCCTATAGACTGGACCTCACACTTCACCTATATATCTATCACCCTCTACACCCCTATAGACTGGACCTCACACTTCACCTATATATCTATCACCCTCTATACACCTATAGACTGGACCTTACACTTCACCTATATATCTATCACCCTCTACACCCCTAAAAACTGGACCTCACACTTCACCTATATATCTATCACCCTCTACACCCCTATAGACTGGACCTCACACTTCACCTATATATCTATCACCCTCTACACCCCTATAGACTGGACCTTACACTTCACCTATATATCTATCACCCTCTACACCCCTAAAAACTGGACCTCACACTTCACCTATATAGCTATCATCCTCTATACCCCTATAGACTGGACCTCACACTTCACCTATATACCTATCACCCTCTACACCCCTATAGACTGGACCTCACACTTCACCTATATATCTATCACCCTCTACCCCCCTATAGACTGGACCTCACACTTCACCTATATATCTATCACCCTATATACCCCTATAGACTGGACCTCACACTTCACCTATATATCTATCACCCTCTATACCCCTATAGACTGGACCTCACCCTTCACCTATATATATATCTATCACCCTCTACACCCCTATAGACTGGACCTCACACTTCACCTATATACCTATCACCCCCTACACCCCTAAAAACTGGACCTCACACTTCACCTATATATCTATCACCCTCTATACCCCTATAGACTGGACCTCACACTTCACCTATATATCTATCACCCTCTACACCCCTATAGACTGGACCTCACACTTCACCTATATATCTATCACCCTCTATACACCTATAGACTGGACCTTACACTTCACCTATATATCTATCACCCTCTACACCCCTAAAAACTGGACCTCACACTTCACCTATATATCTATCACCCTCTACACCCCTATAGACTGGACCTCACACTTCACCTATATATCTATCACCCTCTACACCCCTATAGACTGGACCTCACACTTCACCTATATATCTATCACCCTCTACACCCCTATAGACTGGATCTCACACTTCACCTATATATCTATCACCCTCTATACACCTATAGACTGGACCTTACACTTCACCTATATATCTATCACCCTCTATACCCCCATAGACTGGACCTTACACTTCACCTATATATCTATCTATCACACTCTACACCCCTATAGACTGGACCTCACACTTCACCTATATATCTATAACCCTCTACACCCCTATAGACTGGACCTCACACTTCACCTATATATCTATCACCGTCTACACCCCTATAGACTGGACCTTACACTTCACCTATATATCTATCACCCTCTACACCCCTAAAAACTGGACCTCACACTTCACCTATATATCTATCACCCTCTACACCCCTATAGACTGGACCTTACACTTCACCCATATACCTATCACCCTCTATACCCCTATAGACTGGACCTCACACTTCACCTATATACCTATCACCCTCTATACCCCTAAAAACTGGACCTCACACTTCACCTATATACCTATCACCCTCTACACCCCTATAGACTGGACCTCACACTTCACTTATATACCTATCACCCTCTATACCCCTATAGACTGGACCTCACACTTCACCGATATATCTATCACCCTCTATACCCCTATAGACTGGACCTCACACTTCACCTATATATCTATCACCCTCTACACCCCTATAGACTGGACCTTACACTTCACCTATATACCTATCACCCTCTACACCCCTATATAGTCTCCACTCTAATTCATCCCAAAGGTGTTCTATGGGGTTGAGGTCAGGACTCTGTGCAGGCCAGTCAAGTTCCTCCACCCCCAAACTCCCTCATCCATGTCTTTATGGACCTTGCTTTGTGCACTGGTGTGCAGTTATGTTGGAACAGGAAGGGGCCCTCCCCAAACTCCTCCCACTAAATTGAGAGGATGAAATTGTTCAAAATATCTTCTTATGCTGATGCCTTAAGAGTCCCCTTCACTGGAACTAAGGGGCCAAGCCCAACCCCTGAAAAACAACCCCACACCATAACCCCCCCCCCCCACTCTATACTCCCCCCCTCCACCAAATTATTTGCACCAGTGCACAAAGCAATATCCATGAAGACATGGATGAGTGAGTTTGAGGTGGAGGAACTTGACTGGGCTGCACAGAGTCCTGACCTCAACCCGATAGAACACCTTTGGGATGAATTTGAGAGGAGACTGTGAGCCAGGCCTTCCCATCCAACATCAGTGCCTGACTTCACAAATGGGCTTCTGAAAGAATGGTGAAACATTCCCATACACTCCTAAACCTTGTGGACGGCCTTCCCAGAAGAGGTGAAGCTGTTATAGGTGACAAAGGGCGGAGCCATCTCAATATTGAACCCTACGGACTAAGACTGGGATGCCATTAAAGGTCATGTGCGGGTAAAGGCCGGCGTCCCAATACTTTTGATAATATAGAGTATATTCACATATACAGTCAATGTAATCTCCTGTCTTCAGACAATTGCTGGCACACTACACTATGAATAGAGAACCCCTCTTAGTGACTCTTCCCATTGTTTTACTTATTTACATATTTATATATCGCTGACCATATCCATTCACACCGGTCCCTGACCCTAGGAGCTTACCATCCGAGGTCCTTGTATCAGACATTCTCTATGGCCAATGAAACTATCAGCATGTCATTGGAGGATGGAAAGTGAAGGAAACGGGGAGAACATGCAAACTCCATGTACATGGAGTCCTGGCCGGGATCTGAATTAGAATTGGAAGTTTACACAGCATTGTTCCCTCTAGGGTTGGGGTTCACTGTAAAGGTGAATGCCAAGATCTATCCGGTACAGTCCATTCCAATAAGGTGGGTAGGTGTAAATCCCCTTCTTTATATTAAACTCCACCCATAACTCTCAGGAGGAGGAGTCACCAATGTATTATCCATCACCAGGAATGAAAACTTCTAATTGTCCACTTACATTTCTCAGAGTTGGGGTATTCAGTCATCGGAGGGGGAGGGGGAGGAGCTGAGAACACGTCTTCCCGCAGAGAGTCTGAAAAATTCCAACTTCAGAGTCAATAGGACTGAATATATCAGAGCTATAGCAACATTAACAGTAATAGACATTAGAGTGTAAGCTCCTCTGCTACAGAGACCTCTGTACAGCACTGCGGTATATGTCAGAGCTATATACATGTATAATAATAATAGTATGTGACTGTGGGGGGACATTAGATTGTAAGCTCCTCTGGTACAGAGACCTCTGTACAGCACTGCGGTATATGTCAGAGCTATATACATGTATAATAATAATAGTATGTGACTGTGGGGGGACATTAGATTGTAAGCTCCTCTGGTACAGAGACCTCTGTACAGCACTGCGGTATATGTCAGAGCTATATACATGTATAATAATAATAGTATGTGACTGTGGGGGAGGGGACATAAGAGTGTAAATTTTGTTTATTAAAAATCTTACAAACATAGTAAAAACATATTTTCATATATACAAAATAAATAAAAAGTATATATAAACAAAAATAGCTTACATCGCATAGAAAGAGAAAATTGCTGTTTTGCCAGAAAAAACATAAAGAAAACTAAATATACCAACCAAGACACATTTTCATATTATTATTATTATCATGATTAAACTCAACAAGGCCCCAACCTCTTCCTGTCCCCTGAGTGGAAACCTGACACCGTGCATTCCACGTGAAGGAACGGACTGCTAAGCCAACTAGAAAAAGTGTCTCAAAATCCTGATGTGTCTCAAAAGACCCGTATGACCACTCCGCATAACTCAGCGGGAAAGGAAAGGGATACCCAGAGCCCCACCCACCCCCTTATAGACTTCTATATTGCATATATGGTCCATCGTCTCCTCCACCCCACCACACTCCACTCTTGGACAGCCTCAGTTCTCCACAGAGCAATGCTTCAAGTTGCCCTTCACATAGATTCTGCCATGGAACGAGCTCCAGGCCAAATCCTGAAACTTTATAGGAATTCTCTCCAGATTAATAAAATGCAGACCCTCCCTTATAAAAGGGCCTGAGCAATTCCTCAAGGCCAGTGGCTGGCTAAAGGCAGATTCAACAACCCTTCTCTCCAGGGCCTTCCTAGGAAGAGACATAATATCCTCCGCCGTCACTCGCCACTGCCGAAGCACTTTCAGGCACGGAACAACATAAGCCGGGAGCTTACCATGTCAGATTCTCAGGCTTTTCACTGGCCCACCATTCTCCCAGCTTCACAGAAAAGGTCTAAACCAGGACTGAAAATACCAACCCACCCAGGAGTTCCCTTTGCCAACATATTACCAAAATGTTTCAAAAACATCAGAGAAAAAAAGACCACCGGGTTGACCATGCCAGAAGCCAGCACTTCTGCTGAGGTGAGGACCGCACAGCATCAGCTCCAGCTCACTGTTGGGGAGGGAGGCCAGCTTCCTCCACTCCTAGACTCTGGATTTGCCACTTGGGAGGAGAATTGTTTCCTCCCACATCTGAAGAAAAAATTGTGCTATTCCCAAGGTAGCTGCAAAGTGCTAATGTGCAAATTAAATATAATAAATAAAAAAAATAAAAAAATATTCAAATGTAAATCGTGTATAATGTATATGTTCTATGGTGTGTGGATTGTAACCAAATCAAAAGTGCACAAATGCCTAAAATATGATGAATTACTGAAATTGCAATAAGAAACTAATATCAAAAAAAGTGCAAGTGCAATAAGTCACTATATGAGAAAATACCTAAATTAGTACATCAAATCATTTCCCAAAAAAGTGCATGTGCAATAAGTCACTATATAAAAACTATTAAAATATTCCATCAAATTGATAAAGTATCCTAAATAAATAAATTCATGGATAAAAAATATACAATTAATAAATAGTCCAAAAAAGTCCCAAGTGAAAGAAAGTCCCAAAAAAATGTGCACTGATGAAATTCAATTGATAAAAAATCCTCAGTGATCACACGTGAAGAATTCACACCAAATATAACTCACCAGATGAGAAGCTGGTCAAATTATAAACCAGCATTTGCATTTAATATACATTTTCCAGCATGGTGGTTTGTATTTAAAACTTCAGCCATAAATCTTCATAGACATGTTAATCTCACAATGTTGCCAGATGGGGATAAGAGATGGGAGGAGAAAGAATACCAGAATAGTGTAACTCCTTATAAAATTAAATCATTTATTAAAAGAAACAATGTTACACTCACATTTTCAAGTGTCTACCTGACAATGGGATCTCTGACATCCACCTCGCACGCTCCGCCTGTGTCTCCTAGCTGCAAGTGTGGAGTATGACAAGTGCGGTGTTTCTCTGGGTCCTAGCCCCGCCCTACTAGTTTCGTCACCTGACGTCCTCACGGAGTAGTAGGGTTTCTCTCCAGATGAATCAAACGCAGACCCTCCCTTATAAAAGGGCCTGAGCAATTCCTTAAGGCCAGTGGCTGGCTAAAGGCAGATTCAACAACCCTCCTCTCCAGGGCCTTCCTAGGAAGAGACTTAATTTCCTCCACCGTCACTTGCCCACTGCCGAAGCACTTTCAGGCACGGAGCAACATAAGCCGGGAGCATACTATGTCAGACTCTTGCAGAAAAGGCCTAAACCAGGACTGAAAAATACCAACCCACCCAGGCGGTTCCTCTGCCAGCATATTACCAAAATTATGTTTCAAAAACACCAGAGAAAAAAATACCACCGGGTTGACCATATCTAGGCCATCCGTCCACCTGGGAAGGCAGGTTACAGACTTCTTAATGAGGTTCAGTTTGTTCCTCCATAACAGCTGGACGAAACAGCTGTAGATCTTTGCATAAAGAGACACTGGCAAAACACAAACAAAGCCGACATGCAGAAATACCGGAATCAGGAAAGTTTTAATCAGGTAAATCCTTTTCCTGTAGGAGAGTTTCCTTCCAGCTGGCAACCTTGGCATTGGCATCTTGTAGCCTGCTTTCCCAATTTGCAGAGCCTTATTCACCTGGACAAAATTTTATGCCTAAAACTTTAATTTCCTGCTGGGGCTCTGGGAAAGTTCGAAAGCCTTCGCCTTCCTCTCCCATCCAGAAAATGTCACTCTTGTCCTGGTTGATCTTTGAGCCTGATGCCTTAGCATACTGCCCATCACTGAGACCACCTCCTCTGTCCCAGAGTTAAAAACGGACACGTCATCAGCATAAGATACAACCTTGAAAGGGGACTCACCAGGAATGCCCAAAGGTACCCCGCACAATGGTCCATGTACTTACAGCCTGATGAAGGGATTGATTGCGAACACATATAGCAGAGGACTCAAAGGACCCCCCGATGCACAACTGAGCCAACCTCAAAGGGCCGTCCGATCCAACCATTCACAAGCATGAAGCTTTCAGCCCCTCTGTACAAAGTCTGCAGCCAATAAATAAAGCCCCCCTCCAGGCCATACTTGCCAAGAAGCAACTAATCAAAAGCTTTAACCTGATCCAATGACAGCAGGTACTTTCTCCAGCCTGCAGCCTTGCAAGGTTCCAGGGCCTCCCGGACAGCTAACACTGCTGAAAAAGTGCTTCTTCCCTTAACCTGAACAGTGCTGGTGGTGAGAAAGTGCAGACGATAAATGCCAGAAAGTGATTTTTGCCAGTATCTTCCTATCGACATCGAGAAGGCTAATGGGCTGCCAATTCTCAATTCTTGAAGAATCTTTACCCTTTGACAGAAGAATTACCACAGTTTGATGCATGGAGGGAGAGAGTGAACCCTCTCTTTAGACAGCAAATTTAAAACCACCACCAAATACGGGGCCAGAGTAACCTTAAAGTGCTTATAAAACTTGGCTGTCAATACATCTGGCCCAGGCAACTTCTTAATGGCAAGCTTATCAATCGCCTTAACCACCTCATCTGCAGTGATGTTCTCTGTCAAACTCACCAGAGAATTACCATTTCCTAGTCCTGAAATAAGATCCAGAAAACCTGACATGTCTGCCCGATCAAGGTCCCGTTTGCCCAGGAGGTCAGCATAATATGACCTGGCGGTTTCCAGGATCCCCAACTTGGCCTTGGTCAAGGAACCCGTACTGTCAACTAGGCCTACAACTGACTTAACTGCTCTACCTTGTTTGCAATTCTGGTAAAGTTCGGGCGAGTTATATTTCCCATAATCTCTTTCCAGGACCAAAGAGGAATGCCTGTCATGTTGAAGCTCCCTGAGAAAGAGTTTCACTTCAGATATCCTCTCGGGATCTCCATTATTCCAAACAAGCCTATCAAGTTTCCTCCGCAAACGCTGGTAGAGGACATGCTTATCAAGCTGTTTATTTCTTCCTATGGCCTTGAAAAACCCAACGATCCTTTGTTTGTAAGCTCCCACCACTCTGACTTACTGGTGCAAAAGTCCATGATCGATACCTGTGCCTGAAAAAAACTCAAAGTGTAGTCACAGGCTAGTCACAGACAGAATAAAGTGAACGGAAAACTCCACCGCCTGACAGACTGGTGCCGAGAAGGCAGAGTTCCCCTTTAAAAAAACATATCTATTCTACTCTGACTACTACTTCGCTGAAAAGTGAATCCTGTGTCATCTGGGCAGCAATGAATGTGCACATCAACCAGACCTGCGCCTCTCTAGCTATTAAAAAAAACGTCACAGTCCAGCCTGGCTCCGGTACCTTTCCTGTCCTTAGTCCTAGTGACGGTGTTGAAATCACCACAGAAGACAACTTGCTGGGCTATAAAAAAAATGCTTGATCTTCAAGAAGAGGCAATTCCTGTCCCACTTTGTCTGGGGCCCATAGATGTTAATCAGGTGCAGGTCCTGCCCCCCATGGAGAAGTCTAAGACCATGCATCTCCCCATTTCTACCTCAATAATCCGCAACTCCAGTGTAAGGCTCGGCCTGCAAGAGACCAGAAGGAGGGCCCGCGCCTCTACTCCCTCTTTGCCAGATGAATATCAGCCAAACTAGACAACCAAGTCTCCTGCAAAAAGGCCATGTTACGAGCACTTACTGATTTTATGCTGGCGACATTAATTGTTGCCAACTTCAAAGAAGTGGGAACCGCCATCAGGATTGATCAAAATAGACTTCTCAGCTGTCATGATACTTCAGGAAAGTTGTATATTTTCTTAAAGTAAAGTAAAATATAAGAAACAGAACAAAACAGAAATGGACAGAAGGAGAGAGCGAGAAGTGTTACTTGTCTTCAGAGTGTAGGATGTCCTTTTCTCATCTCTCTCCCAGAATGTCTAACATAGTATATTCTTACACTGTATGTAAAGACAATGTCAGCAAAAAGTGTGTCCCAAGAAAGTAGTAATTCTAAATATAAAAGTAACACCCACTTTTGCATATATGGTTTGTCTCTATAATAAGACACATAACTCCACCCAACATACTAACATAGAAACTCAGAATAGAAATACATACATAGCAAAATGGCTTCTCTGTCTTTGACAAAGACATAATGAACTATTCTTCAAAAACCTAACATATTACATTATAACATTCATATGTATTTCAGAGACTTTTATCATTTAAAATAATATTAAACTCAAAATCTCTAACAAGGATGATTGGGGTACACGTTTCTTAGCCTGCTTTTCCCCCTCCCTACTCAGAGACCCTACACACTTTATTGTTCCCTGTGATTCCTCACAGACTTATCACCTGAAGATCCCTCATCCTCTACCTTAGAAAACACTTCAAACTTTTTGGACACCTCCACCCTCCCAGGTACAGGCACATCCTTCTTCTTCCTCTTCCCAGATTTAATTTTTGCCTCCAACCACACCATATCTTCATTAGACAACTCAGACTGCAAAGCCTCCTCCCCTTCCATTCCACCATCACCCACAACATCATCCAACCCACTCACTCCACTTACCACAACAGTCTCCCCATCCTTCACCCCAGCAACCCCACCATCATTTATTTCCTCCCCGGCACCTCGAGCCCTCCAGTCCTCAGACTCTGGGTAACGGGGGTCCATGCAACCTTGCACACCGGTCCAGCTCCCTTCACAGCCCCTACTACCTCTGGGGGGACTGACACAGGAGGATCAGACACAACATCCACTGACACCGACTCAGGGGGCACGACACAAGGAGATGACACAACATTGGATGTACCATCAGACACTGATTTCACTGAGAAAACAGGGACAGAGACATTGGGGACCCCTGGCACTGCCCCCCCCCCCTCTCCTCTGCCATCTCTATGTCCAGGCTAAAAAACTCTTCCACAAAAGCAGACTGATTATGCAAGGCCTAAGGGCACTGGCTGTACGCATGCCCAAACTTATCACAAAGATTGCATTTGATCTTATTGCAATCCTTAGCCAAATGCCCCAGGCCCTGACACAGAGAGCACTTCATCTCTGGACATGAGGAGGGGAAATGACCCAGAGAACTGCACTCATTATAGAGCATGGGCTGCCCAGGGTAAAACACAACAATCCTATCCTTCCCAATGAAGGCTGAGGAAGGAAGATGCTGGACCACATTCCCACACACATGCAACCTCATCTGCACCGACCACCTACCTGTCCATATGCCCCTCTATCCACAATGTTCTTCCATAGGATAGGAAGCTCCCCAATTCCTCTGAGCCAGACAGACAGGTCAGCAGAAGGATCAGATTCATTCCTTACCAGGATGGGGACATTCTTCACAAGAGGTTGGCGTGAGACAAGTTTTAGTACGAGTTCCTTTCACTCCGGCAGACCCCTATAAACACGCTCATACTTCTCCCAAAACATACTGAGAGACTCGAGGCGAACAAAGGAGAGATCATACTCATAGGAGGCTACCGGACTAATCAAAGCAGAGATGTCATCTGCTTTGAAACCCATTGCCAAAATCTTGTCCACAACCAACCTCCTTATGGGGGGGCACCCCACCTTCCCATCTGAGCAGCACTACATTCCTCCACCTAAAAGACAGGGGTGCAGATTGCAGACCTGCAGCAGACCTCCTCCCTGAGCTGCCCCCCTGATGTGACCCCCTCATCCCAGCCAGAGCCCCAGCATAGGTTTTACTAGCAGAATTAGACACTCCAGATCTCAGAGCTGCACCATTGGTTGCAGGAGCCTCAGAACCCCCGCTCTGCAAATCACCACCAGTGGCAGCAGAAGTAGGTGTCACTCCATCAACCAACACACATACATTCCCCTTTCCAGCATTACAAGCAGCTTTATCATTCACATTAATTTTCCCATCCGTGGCACTACTGCTCCCAGCAGACCCACTCACACCAGACGCTGCTGTCGTCACCTCCTCTTCCCCCAACATACTCCTCTTAGGTAAAAGCCTTCCACTCCTCGTCACTCTTACTGGGATTTCAGTAACACCTTTCACAGTGCAGCTGTCATTTCCTTCCCCACCATTATCTGCTTTACCTGCAGGAACCAGTGGGGGATTTTTCAGAAGCAATGGCAGATCCCTTTCCCTTCCCCTCAGTAGAGTTCACAGTCATAGTTTTCTTACCGTCATTGTCCAGAGACATAGAATTCATAGCAGCAGAGTTCACAGTCACAGGCATCTTAGTAGCAGAGTCTAATCCTGCAGGCACAGTAGCCATCTTCACTGCAGAGTCCTGTGCAGACACAGGAGGTTTCCCTCTAAAACACTGCTGTCCATGCTGCTCTGCATGCTGCTGTCCATGCTGCTCTGCATGCTGGAGTCCCTACTGACAGTTTTTACAAAGCATGGCTTCTCAGTCACTTTTACCTTTAAAGGTCCAGGTACAGAGTCCTCACCATCGTCCTCATCCGCAGAATCTGCTGAAAAGTGAAAGGTTCTTCCACTTAAGGGAGACTGCATTTCCTGAATAAAGTTCAGCAGGCCTCTGCCATTTTCCTCTACCTCCTGTGCTATTCCTTCAGCTTGCGGGAGGGAGGCAGAGGTCGCCATTTCCTCCAGTGAAGCAGATCCTGAGGTGGATGGGATTTTAAGGACAGCATGCAGGACCCCTCCTCACTATCCACCTGCACTGCCACCGCCGATACTTTTCCACGACTGGTGTCATTTCTCATTCTCCAGATCCTTTCCTCGTTCTGGAACTTTTCCTTGAAAGCTCCGCTTTTCTCCTTCAACACTTTGACCAGATTCTACTGGAGATTTATTGCATCCTCCAGACTCTGACGCTTCTTGCTTCATGCTTTATCATGCACAGCTTTCTTTTTTTGTAGCCTGCTTTCAGACTCACCAGCTTTTCCTCCTCCTTCTTTATTCTCTTTAGATGATTCCCAACCTACTATCTGAAAGCGGGGGTCGAATTCTCCTTTTTAAGGGCCATAGGCGAGGTCTTCAGGTATAGATGTGGTTTGGAATCGCAGGTCAGAAGCCTCAGGGAGACCATCGCCTGGGTCATCCCCAGAATCTCCCATCCTCATTGGGGCCAGGTAACTCACCGGCCCCCTGGTGTCTGAAGATGGAGAGCTACAGCACACACAACCACTCTGGTACAGAGACTGATGTGACTCGCTCAGTGATCTCAGTACAGCACTCCGGTATATGTCAGAGCTATATAAATGTATAGTAATGATAGTGTGTGACTGTGGAGAGACATCTATTTGCAGTGTATCCAATGACTAACCATAAATCTGTAATAATGTCCTGATGGTGGTGTAACGGAGCCGCTACCCACACTGTGTTTGTGGGCTTCGTCAGTATACGGCTTCCTTCAGTTTTGAACATAGATAACAGATTTTCCAGCCTCCCCCATACAAAGCTAGCCGATAACTTAGCTTGTATACCTTTTGGAACCTTCTCCTTTATTGAACATTCTCACACAGTTTATATACAGCATGGACACCCCCTTCCTGACCAAATTACCCCATCAGGTCAGGGGTTGCCTGATTACATTATCATATGCAAATGAAATTGTATACAGAAATAGAATTAACCTGAACTAATTATTTAGCCATCTGGACAGAAACAATAATTTGAGTTCATTAACATTTAACAATGGGACAGACAGGCTTAACAGAATACACATCACACCTCAATACACATACAATAGGGAGAGCCTGTCTCTGACATTGAATTTCAATACACATTATCATAAGTGTAAACATATAACCCATTTGAAGCAATCCAAACCATAGTCTCATTGTCCATTAAGTAACTGTCTTTCACTCCCAGTGATGGTAATTACTGTCACAGGTGGTTCTGGCACATAAAGCTGACATAAAAATGTAAAAGGAATATATAAACTCACCTTGAAAGGTGGCTAGTGGCTTGGGTGGGGTGCTGCTGAACCCATAATCTTCCTCATCATCCATGGCTGCTGTTGGGGGCACACGTGGGATGCTGACTGGAACTAGAATACAAGAGATCAGAAAGGCCCAATGAAGGACAATGACCATGCATGATGCAGATTGTTATCTTCCTTTCTATAGCTTGGAGTAACACATGTGGAGGATCATTGGATGGGTGAGCTCTGATCTCTCTAATGACAATGTCTGTATATTCTTCCAATCAGAGTGATTAGATGGGGGGGGGGGGGATCTCTGAGAGAATGATGACGCCAGGTGTCTGATTTCTGAATTCCCCTTCAGATGAGACCATTTGACTTATTTATGTCAGTACTGTCCTACAAAATGCTTCTATGATGGTCAG
This sequence comes from Pelophylax lessonae, assembly GCF_965119305.1. NCBI lineage: Eukaryota > Metazoa > Chordata > Amphibia > Anura > Ranidae > Pelophylax > Pelophylax lessonae. Next base: position 238,837,753 of record NC_138778.1, read on the forward strand.
ATTGTCTCCATTACCATCTCTAGTACACGAATAGTTATAAGAAGTAAAAACCACCAGATTGTGGCCGACTGGGTGCATCTAAACAGTGGTGGTACTTCCCTATCCTTGGGGGGGTGATCGGAACGTGGAGCCTTTTGTCCGGGACCTCAATTACTTTACTTAATCCCTCTCTACCTGACTACCAGAAACCTAATCTAATCTAAATGGTTATTGGGCGGTCTCTTAGAGGCCACACATGGCCAATCATCTATACCATCTAACCGCAGCCCCAGTTGGACAAGGAACAATATTCTTGTAGATACTTTAACAATTATATCCGGATTTAACTTTGCTGGCTTCTCCGATCACCTCCCTCAACTTACCCTCTTGTGAGCACCTTTACAGAATGATGAACCAGAGCTCCTGATGAAGCATATGTGCGAAACATGTCAGCCTAGCTGGCACATCTTCCCTGTCCTCTGCCAGGACTTCCATTCTATCTGTAAAGACCCAGAACGGACACACCTTCCCTGTCCTCTGCCAGGACTTCCATTCTAGGTGTACATACCCAGAGCTGGCACATCTTCCCTGTCCTCTGCCAGGACTTCCAATGTAGGTGTACATACCCAGAGCTGGCACACCTTCCCTGTCCTCTGCCAGGACTTCCATTCTAGCTGTAAAGACCCAGAACTGACACACCTTCCCTGTCCTCTGCCAGGACTTCCATTCTAGGTGTACATACCCAGAGCTGGAACACCTTCCCTGTCCTCTGCCAGGACTTCCATTCTAGCTGTAAAGACCCAGAACTGACACACCTTCCCTGTCCTCTGCCAGGACTTCCATTCTAGGTGTACATACCCAGAGCTGGCACACCTTCCCTGTCCTCTGCCAGGACTTCCATTTTAGGTGTACAGACCCAGAGCTGGCACACCTTCCCTGTCCTCTGCCAGGACTTCCATTCTAGGTGTACATACCCAGAGCTGGCACACCTTCCCTGTCCTCTGCCAGGACTTCCATTCTAGGTGTACGGACCCAGAGCTGGCACACCTTCCCTGTCCTCTGCCAGGACTTCCATTCTAGGTGTACATACCCAGAGCTGGCACATCTTCCCTGTCCTCTGCCAGAACTTCCATTCTAGCTGTAAAGACCCAGAACTGACACACCTTCCCTGTCCTCTGCCAGGACTTCCATTCTAGGTGTACAGACCCATAGATGGCACATCACCCCTGTCCTCTGCCAGGACTTCCATTTTAGCTGTAAAGACCCAGAACTGACACACCTTCCCTGTCCTCTGCCAGGACTTCCATTCTAGGTGTACAGATCCAGAGCTGGCACACCTTCCCTGTCCTCTGCCAGGACTTCCATTCTAGGTGTACAGACCCAGAACTGACACACCTTCCCTGTCCTCTGCCAGTACTTCCATTCTAGGTGTACATACCCAGAGCTGGCACATCTTCCCTGTCCTCTGCCAGGACTTCCATTCTAGGTGTACAGATCCAGAGCTGGCACATCTTCCCTGTCCTCTGCCAGGACTTCCATTCTAGGTGTACAGACCCAGAACTGACACACCTTCCCTGTCCTCTGCCAGTACTTCCATTCTAGGTGTACATACCCAGAGCTGGCACATCTTCCCTGTCCTCTGCCAGGACTTCCATTCTAGGTGTACGGACCCAGAGCTGGCACACCTTCCCTGTCCTCTGCCAGGACTTTAATTTTAGGTGTACATACCCAGAGCTGGCACACCTTCCCTGTCCTCTGCCAGGACTTCTATTCTAGGTGTACATACCCAGAGCTGGCACATCTTCCCTGTCCTCTGCCAGGACTTCCATTCTAGGTGTACAGACCCAGAGCTGGCAAACCTTCCTCTGTCCTCTGCCAGGACTTCCATTCTAGGTGTACAGACCCAGAGCTGGCACACCTTCCCTGTCCTCTGCCAGGACTTCCATTCTAGGTGTACAGACCCAGAGCTGGCACACCTTCCCTGTCCTCTGCCAGGACTTCCATTCTAGGTGTACAGACCCAGAGCTGGCAAACCTTCCCCTGTCCTCTGCCAGGACTTCCATTCTAGGTGTACAGACCCAGAGCTGGCACATCTTCCCTGTCCTCTGCCAGGACTTCCATTCTAGGTGTACAGACTCAGAGCTGGCACACCTTCCCTGTCCTCTGCCAGGACTTCCATTATAGATGTACAGATGCAGAGCTGGCACATCTTCCCTGTCCTCTGCCAGGACTTCCATTATAGGTGTACAGATGCAGAGCTGGCACACCTTCCCTGTCCTTTGTCAGGACTTCCATTGTAGGTGTACAGTCCGAAGCTGGCACACTATGAGGAAACAAAAAAAAAAAGCCAGCAATGTTTGGCAGGTCATAAAGCCAGAGACAGAAATTGAAGTATGAAGCCAATTTTGTCTTTAGTGATGTGTTGTTCCATTCCTATCAGACATGCAGCCCCGTGTGTCCTATTGCTGCATCTGTCCTCCATATACTGGTGATAATACGAGGCGGCACTCTGCTACTTACCGGGCTCCATATTGCGGGTACGTGGGCTTGGAGGGATATGACCGGTGTAAAGTATTGGGATTTGTAGAGAATCATCTAGAAAACAGATTAGGCTTAAATTACTTAGAAGAAAGCTGTGACAGTGGAATGCAGAGTCATGAATTGGTAAAATTAACAACCTAAAAAAAAGAAGGTTTGTCTCTCATTGTGTGCCTCTCCATAATGACCATTCTTCCTCCTTCTAGATCCCTCCCCCCATAGAGGCTATCTTGTCTCCTCCCTGAACCCCCTAATAGAGGCCATCCTGTCTCCTCCCTGAACCCCCAATAGAGGCCATTCTTTATCCTCCCTGAACCCCCAATAGAGGCCATCCCGTCTCCTCCCTGAACCCCCAATAGAGGCCATTCTTTATCCTCCCTGAACCCCCAATAGAGGCCATCCTGTCTCCTTCCTGAGCCCCCCCATAGAGACCATTCTGTCTCCTTCTTGAGTCCTCATAGATGCTATCCTGTCTCCTCCCTGAACCCCCAGTAGAGGCCATCCCATCTCCTTCCTGAACACCCCATAGAGAATTTTATGTCTCCTGCCTTATCCCCCCATAGAGGCTGTCCTGTCTCCTTCCTGAGTCCCCATTCTGTCTCCTCTTTAAAACCCATAAAATTCTATCCTGTCTCTTCCCTGAACCCCCAGCAGAGACCATTCTGCCTCCTTCCTAAACTCCCATATGTCTTCTGCCTTATCCCCCCATAGAGGCCATCCTGTCTCCTGCATGAGTTCTCCCTATAAAGGCCATCTTTTCCCCTGCCTTATTCCACCATTGAAGTCATCCTGTCTTCTGCCTGAGCCCCCCCCCCCATAGAGGCTGTCCTGTCTCCTGCCTTACTTATACCCCCATAGAGGCCATCCTGTTTCCTACCTTATCCCACCATAGAAGTCATCCTGTCTCCTGCCTGAGTCCCCATTGAGGCTGTCCTGCCTCCTGCCTTATCCCCCTATAGAGGACATCCTGTCTCCTCCCTGAACCCCCAGTAGAGGCTATCCTGTCTCCTTCCTTAACCCCCCATAGAGACCTTAATGTCTCCACCTTATCCCCCCATAGAGGCTGTCCTGTCTCCTTCCTGAGACCCCATAGATACCATTCTGTCTCCTTCTTAAACACCATAGATGCTATCCTGCCTCCTCCCTGAAACCCCAGTAGAGACCATCCTGTATCCTTCCTAAACCCCCATTAGTCTTCTGCCTTCTCCCCCCCATAGAGATCATTCTGTCTCCTGCCTTATCCCCCCATAGAGGCCATCCTGTTTTCTGCCTTATGCCACCATAGAAGTCATCCTGTCTCCTGCCTGAGTCCCCCATAGAGGCTGTCATGTCTCTTGCCTTGTCCCCCTATAGAGGCCATTCTGTCTTCTTCCTTATCCCACTATAGAAGTCATCCTGTCTCCTGCCTGAGCCCCCCATAGAGACAATTCTGTCTCCTGCCTTATTCTTCCATAGAGGCTGTCCTATCTCCTGACTTATCCCACCATGGAAGTCATCCTCTCTCCTGTCTGACTCCCCCAGAGACCATTCTGTCTCCTGCCTTGTTCCCCCATAGAGGCCGCCCTGTCTCCTGCTCGAGTTCCCCATAGAGACCATTCTGTCTCCTGTCTGAGTTCCCCCCATAGTGGCCATCCTGTGTCCTTTCTTATCCGACCAAATAAGTCATCCTATATCCTGCCTCAACTCCCCAAAAGAGGCCATTTTGTGATCTGCCTGAGGCCAGGTCAGATAAATGAGATTCTGTGTGGGCTACCATAGAAGAGTCAACCTTCTAGCAAAGGAAGCATTTGAAGTACTCCTTCCGAATGCAGAACAAGCTGGCACTCAGATGAATCCAGATAACATTTTTTAATGAAGTCCCATATTAGGAATGACAGCAACATTTTGGGGTTACATGGGCCTTTTTCATCCGGGTAACAGTGGAGGGCGAGAAAGGAGGCATGTGTGACCCCAAAATATTGGTGTTATTTCTTGTATGGGACTTCAGTAAAAATCTTCTTGTGACGGAACTGTCCCACAATCTGCTTAAGTGCTTCTGCTACTTTACTGCTTCCTCCAGTCTGAACATAGATATGAAATATTAGCCGCATGTTGCAACCAAGAACTAGACGGGATTAGCTCAGCTGCAAAACTGGAACTCTTTATTGAAAAAGAATACAGGCTTTTTATACACTACACTCTCAGGTAAGGCTGATCACATTATCATATGCAAACACAACTGTATACATAAATATAATTAACACTATAAACATTAAGTTAATTAAACAACTAGCCTCTTCGGCAATCAGGGATCTCATACCAGGTCAGACTGTCCGGCATCAAGCTCACAAAGTACAATACACATTATTACAAGTATAAACCCATCCCCGCAGTAGTTTGCTAGCAGAGACAATAGGTTGGTAAATTAGCACAATTAATGTGTGGAAGACATGGAATGGTTACCATCAGTAGGTGTGGGACAGAGGTCATTGACTCTCTGTCCGGCTGCCAGCGCTTCAGCTGGGTGGTCTTTACCATTCCATCGCTCAGTCTGTTGCTGGGCAGAGGGACCAACTGCCCTAGATCCCTGAAGACATGGAGACACTGTAGGTGCTAGGCAGAGGCCAGCGGCACTCTGCCCTGTTGCCAGTGATTCAGCTGGGAGTAGAAGCTTCACTACATAAGCTTGTCGCTGGGGAGAGGGGCTCCCTGGAACTCTGTTGTTGTTGCTGGTAGTGGGCAGAGGTTGGTAGCACTCTGTCCTGTTGTCAGTACTTCTGCTGGGGACTCCACATCATCCGATCCAGCTAACTGTTGGGGAGGGAGGCCAGATTCCTTCACTCCCAGACTGTGGATCTGCTGCTTCCAGATGACCTCCTTATCTCCTAAACTGTGTAGCTGCCATTGGGGAGGTGAGCCAGCTGCTTCATCTCCCGTTTCCTCATCTGGTTGCTGGGATGACATTTCTCTGTCACTGTCTGCCAGGTGCACCTATCCTGGCTGGAGGAGGGAAGGAATGTTTCCTCCACTCTGGCTAACTGTTGGGGAGGGAGGATGACAACCTCCTCTCATTTCTCCCCCTGGATCTTGATCTGCTGGGAAGTGACTGTCTCCTTCTCACCCTGGACCTCAGGAACTGCCACAGGGGTGGGGCAGTGGTCTCGGACTCTCTGTCCGGTTGCCAGTTGTAAAGATGGACATGGCAGAGCCTGACGCATAGGGGGAATTCTCACCTGATAGAGAGCCCAGAACGCTACGTGGGATTCAGGGGTGGAAATGCCAACAGGACATCTAGGCGAAAGACACAGGTTCACCTGAGGTGCGGGGTCTAAGCGCTAACCAGTGTTCACCAGAGCTCCTGATGGTGGAGATAGATTTCGCTGCATGCTAGCACCAGGTCGCGGTCCTCAGGATCACCCAGCCAGGCAAAGAGCAAATCCAAGTCCATAAGTAGATAAACATATCAGGGTAAGGCAGAAGCATAGTCAAGACAAGCCGAGAACAGGGCGGGCAGCAGGCAAGCAAGGTCAAAGGTAAACCTGGTCAGATGATCAGGAAACAACAGGCACAGGCACAGGAGACACAGGAACAGCTGAAGATCAAAAAGCAAAGGCCTAGTGTGGTTCCTGCACTTAAATAGGCTGTTTGGGGCCAATGGTGATTCGCGAACGTGAGAGTGCTACGTGAGGACGCCTCTGCTTACGCACACTGGCGTATGCCAATTCATGGCAGGAAGGTTACCAGTGTGCCTGCGCACAGCAGTAAGCTCCTGACACCAGTGCATCAGCTGGAGAAGTTTCTTGTAACTCTACAGATGCTGCTGTTGGGAAGTCCAATGTCCCTGTCAGTGGTGTGGGAGAAAGGCCGGCTGCATCTTCTCTCAAGAAGCCTAAAGCTGCTGTTGGTGCTGGGCAGAGCTTAGTGTTGTTCTACCCTGATGCCAGCTGTTCTGCTGGGAAGTAAACTGAAAAGTTGGTGGCCTTGCACAAATCCTCCAGGGTCATCGATTGCTGCAGGCAGAGGTCAGCAGCGCTATACCTGAATGCGTGATTTTCTGCTTTAGGCTCACTGGGTTGTTCCTCTTCAGCAGAAAAGCCTATTAAATCCCCAGTCTCTAGAACTGGTGTCTGGGGATAGAGGTTCACCATCTCCTGTCCCTGAAACCCAGAAGATTTTACTGGTGCTGGGCAGAGGCTAGCAGAGCTCTGCCCAGTTGTCAGCACTTCAGTTGAAAGTACAGTAAGTGTTACATCCCCTTATGAAAAAGCAATGAATTACTTTCTGTGATTTGTGGCTGGAGAGATGAGCCAACTGCTCCATCTTCAATCATCTGGCTGCTGGACAGACGCATTTCTTCATCTAAGACGCATTCCTCCATCTAAGATCGTCCAAAGTCAGGGTCCTTGGAAAACCTCTCTAATAACAGCCCCAGGCCACCATAGCCAAAGATTCTCTGCCTGCACCGGCCTGCTTAACTCAACTTTCCATTCCATGTGGGGTTGTTTCCCAAATAACAGCATTCGCACTTCATTTTGCGACCAGTACCTTTCCTGGTGGGGAAAATGTTTCCCTGGTGTCGCTGCTCACAGGCTAGCGCTTCCTTCCATTGTTCCCAGTGGACAGAATCATACCATCCCAGCAGGACTGGTTTCCGAATTCTTCTTCCATAGCGGCTGGTATCTGTACCTATCCTCTTTGGCTATCCGGACCTGGAATCCCAGTGGAGGTTTGGATGTCCCAGACTGCAGGAAGCATCTCAAGAAGCTTCCACCAATGTTAGGGAACTGTCCCACCCTCTGCTTGAGTGCTTCCATCAGAATACCGCTTCTTCCAGTCTGAACATAGATACCAGATATAGCCGCATATTGCAACCAAGAACTAGATTGGACTAGCTCAGCTGCAAAACTGGAACTCTTTATTGAACAAGAATGCAGGCTTTTTATACTCTACACACTCAGGTGAGGCTGATCACATTATCATATGCAAACGCAACTATATACAGAAACATAATTAACACTAGAAACACTAAGTTAATTAAACAACTAGCCATCTGGACAATCGGTGATCTCATTCCAGGTCAGACTTGCTGGCATCAAGCTCACAAAGTGCAATACACATTATTACAAGTATAAACACATCCCCACAGTAGCAGTAGCAGAGACAACAGGTCAGTTAATTAGCACAATTAACAATATGTGGAAGACAGCTGATGATATTAACATCTGCTATGAGTCTTACTGTGTGGAGCAGTCCTTATTGGTAATGAGGCAGATAGGCCCTAAACCTGGACTTGAATCCAAAATAACACAGCACCAAGGGTCCCCACAGCATACACCTCACAAAGAGTAGTGTTCCCTAAAAAGCCAGGGCCCATAGTTTGTAGGCAAGTTTGTTAGCCTGCAGTCCCCTCCAAAAGCCAGTCCCGGGTGGGTCTGTCACACTTCTTATCTGGAATCATCTGAGTGCCGACTTGTTCTGCATTTAGAAAGTTTATACAGTCGCACTGGTAAGCCGTGTACAAAAGGAAGTCAGCACATTATGTAATTATATATTTCAATGTACACCTGATGGCACTTTTCTCACTTCACCAAGCTCAAGTAGGGGACTGTACTATGGCCTCACAGACTAAAGTGACTTGCTGACAGGGAGAGAATCCAAGCAAATAATCAAAAATCAATGCCTTAGGCCCCCTTCTCACTTGGGCATTTAGGGATCATGGGTAGAATTGCGCTGATTCATCCTGAATGGCACCCCAAATGTGGTGCATATTTTCAGCAATTGTCTTGTGTAAAAAGGTGCCTGGCTGAGGACCAAAATTTGTTCCCTGAGCTTCTCTGGCGCAACAAACATGCAGAGGACAGCCCATTCCTACAGGCAGACACACTAAGACTTCTCTGCCACAGCCCACCACGGGGAATAAACATTATTGATTTAAGATCCCATCGATGTGAGGACTATCTCAGCCAGATGAGGCTCTTACAAAACATTTGATGAAGTATAAATAGCAGATTGCCTAATACTGAAAGGAGAAGGTGTGATAACATATTTCCTCACCTGGGGGCTGGGTCGGTCTCAGCGTAGAGGCTCTGAAGTCCCTGTATTCATTGTGTCTGATCAGCGATAGATTCTGCTGTGAGGATTCTGGGAGAAAAGAACAGAAATCGGAATAAAGTCATACAATAACTACAAAAAATACACTTCACTCTAACCCAAGTCTTGGCAAAAGCCCTGACCCGATGATCAGCCTTACTATAAAACTGGACCTCAGCCAAACCATAAACTTGGTTCTCAGCCTAAATCTAACCTAGGTCCTTAGCCAAACCCTAACTCTGGTTCTCAGCCTAACGCTAACCTTGGTAGTCCACCAAACCCTAAACCTGGTCCTCAGTCTAACCCTAACCTTGGTCCTCAGCGTAACCCTAAACCTGGTCTTCAGCATAACACTAAACCTGGTCCTCAGCATAACCCTAAACCTGGTCCTCAGCCTAACACTAAACCTGGTCCTCAGCATAACCCTAAACCTGGTCCTCAGTCTAACACTAAACCTGGTCCTCAGCCTAACCCTAAACCTGGTCTTCAGCCTAACACTAAACCTGGTCTTCAGCATAACACTAAACCTGGTCCTCAGCCTAACACTAAACCTGGTCCTCAGCCTAACCCTAAACCTGGTCTTCAGCATAACACTAAACCTAGTCCTCAGCCTAACACTAAACCTGGTCTTCAGCATAACACTAAACCTGGTCCTCAGCATAACTCTGACCATGTTTATTAGCACAACCCTAAATCTGGTCCCCAGGCTAACATGGACCCTGCTCCTTAACATAACTGCTAACCTTAAGCTGACCATAAATATTAATCTTGAATTTTAACCTAAGTCCTGACATAAACCTGATCTTCAATAAAATCAAACCCTGGTCCTCCTCACCTTAGAGTGAGGACCCAAACCTTAACCCTAGTCCTCACCTAACCCTGGTCCAAGCTGTATCAGTGATCTTCAAATAACTCTAAATCTGGGTCTTCAACGAATCTCTCCCTAACTACGGCCCCCTAACCTAGCCAAAACCTTACACCCTATACTTTTCCTTACCACTATGCCATATACTCTTCCCTACCGCTTAGCCATATACTCCTCCTTACCACGATATCATATAGTATTCCTTACTCTGCTTTAATCGGAGTCTCCAGATGATGGTTGTGAAGACAAGGACAGACATGAGGAGAAGGCTGAGGAGGAGAGCGCAGACGATAATGAAATACGAATGGGTGGAGTCACTGCGGACAGGGGGGGACCCTAAGACACAAAAAGTTGAGATTAGTGTCATGAAGCCAAACAGAAATATAAAGGGAACTCTGCACCTAGCACTATGGTTGTAAAGTCTATTATAGCATGCAGGACATAAAAGCCTCACTTTCCATTCTAGAAGCCACCGTCCCAGGACATTCATGGGTAGATTATTGGACTTTTCTGTACAGAAGTCTCTTCATATTCAGTTCCAACTAACCAGACATCACACCAACCAACATCCTGACATGGGCGAAGCATTCTGCAGTCCAGAAGATAGTGATGTGTGTGGGTAAAAGGTCGGAGGAGCATTGCCCCCCAAATAGAAGATAATGAAGAGCCGCCCCCATGGCTGGAATATTCCTCTTGGACCGTGGAATGAGCGGATGCTGCTGTGAGATGCTGAGAAAATGACAAATAATATTATAATCAATAAATAATACCTGTCAGGGGCGGAGTCAGGTCAAAATGTGAGCTGGATGAGGTCACTGTGGTCATCGCATCATAGAAGTCACCTGATCCTGGAAAAGACATTCATCCAATGGAAACACAAAGAGAAATGTGCATAAAGGAAGATGGATTGGAGGACAGAGATAAAAGAGAGAATTTACAGAAGGAACAATTTCTATAACTTCACTTCTACAACAGAGCATGGGGGGAGGGGGGAAGGGGGGAGTTCTCATTCTGCTCATTCTGAAAACCCAGATAGTTTCCCTTTTCCATAGCGGCTACAGAGGACAGGGAGGCCATGATACATGTCCATGGTGTGGTGACAGACAGGGAGGCCATGATACATATCCATGGTGTGGTGACAGACAGGGAGGACAGGGAGGCCATGATACATGTCCATGGTGTGGTGACAGACAGGGAGGACAGGGAGGCCATGATACATGTCCATGGTGTGGTGACAGACAGGGAGGACAGGGAGGCCATGATACATGTCCATGGTGTGGTCACAGACAGGGAGGACAGGGAGGCCATGATACATGTCCATGGTGTGGTCACAGACAGGGAGGACAGGGAGGCCATGATACATGTCCATGGTGTGGTCACAGACAGGAAGATCCCACCCCATCATTTCTTCATCCTCGGTGAAGACTCCGGACCCGCCATCCCTTGGTACTTTCCTCCAGCAGAGAAGGGTCAGACAATCCAGAAAGGTGCGTCATGTGGGACGGCTGACTTTCCTGAAACCTTCAGCACTTCCCTAGCACCAAAACACTAAATACCCAAAAGTATTGGGACGCCTGCCTTTACACATACATGAACTTTGATGGATTCCCAGTCTTAGTCCGTAGGGTTCAATATTGAGTTGGCCCACTCTTTGCAGCTATAACAGCTTCAACTCTTCTGGGAAGGCTGTCCACAGGGTTTAGGAGTGTCTATGGGAATGTTTCACCATTCTTCCAGAAGCGCATTTGTGAGGTCAGGCACTGCTGTTGGATGAGAAGGCCTGGCTCACAATCTCCACTCTAATTTATTCTAAAGGTGTTCTATCGGGTTGAGATGCAGGCCAGTTCAATTCCTCCACCCCAAACTCGCTCATTCATGTCTTTATAGACCTTACTTTGTGCACTGGTGCGAAGTCATGTTGGAACAGGAAGGGGCCAAAATGTCTTGGCATGCTGAAGCCTTAAGAGTTCCCTTCACTGGAAGTAAGAGGCCAAGTCCAACTCCTAAAAAATAACCTCACACCATAATCCCCCTCTACCAAATGATTTGGACCAGTGCACAAAGCAAGGTCCATAAAGACATGGATGAGCAAGTTTGGGGTGGAGGAACTTGACTGGCCTTCACAGAGTCCTGACCTCAACCAAATAGAACACCTTTGGGATGAATTAGAGCGGAGACTTTGAGCCAGGCCTTCTCATCCAACATTAGTGCCTGACCTCACAAATGTGCTTCTGGATGAATGGTGAAACATTCCCATAGACACTCCTAAACCTTGTGGACAGCCATACCAGAAGATTTGAAGCTGTTATAGTTGCAAAGGGTGGGCCAACCCAATACTGAACTCTACGGACTAAGACTGGGATGCCATTAGAATTTATGTGGTATAGGCAGGTGTCCCAATACTTTTGGTGATATAGTGTATATACACCAAAAACAAGAAATAAGAAATGAAAGATTCAGTGAAAATCAAATCCTAAAGTCTTTCGACTGGCCTCTAAGCTGTTTGATATGCCACTACTGCCAGACCCAACGATTGCACTTTTAAAGGCAAAACCAGACGTTCTTACACACATTTAGTTTAAACTCCGTTTGCAACTCTTAACAGCCGCTAAACAGACTATTGCCAAAGCATGGAAATCCTCTTCCTTAAACTTTTGTGAAACTTAACGAGTGAACATTTCGATGATACTTGGACTTACCTCAAGATGTCGGCCTTGGATAATGGCACTTTGAATAAATTCAACATTCTTTGGAAACCTTGGATTTCCCCCAGACTTCAATGAAGCTGTTTTACTTTCTTGGTAACATTCCTACAAGTCCTATTATATTGTTTCCTTCTGCCTTGTCTTATTCCCGATAATTGTTCCCACTTCTTTTCTCTATCTTCCACTCTTTTTCCTTTCTGGTATTCTTGCCTTCTGTTTTCTTCTCCTTCCCTCTATTTCTTTTTATTTTTTATTATTATTTGGTTTCTAGTAATCTTTTGATACAACAATTTACTTTCTCTACTAGATTTGAGTCCCCGTTTATTTTGAACAATTGGATGATTTTGTGCCATGCTATATTAGGCTGTTCTTCTATGAGATACTTTTATTAGTCAAGATATGTACCTTTTTCGAAGATCCTTTATTTGTGGAAGGTTCCCATCATCTGTTCTCCTTCTGGGTCACAGCTTGAACCCATTAGGGGTGACCCATAGGGGGGGACAAGGACACGCTATTCCTATTATTGCAACCCCATTGACTTCCACTTCTACATTATTTATTATACCTATTAACTTTTCATTATCGCTCATTGACTCTCTCTATATCTTGTATACCATTTGCCCACTCTATATTTAGACTCTATCTTCTTTACATTTTTGTTGTATCCTTTTTACACTTCTGTTGTATCTATTGTATGTACATAGCTCTAATAAAATACTTTGAACGAGAAAATCAAATCCTAAATAAAGGAATATTCTGATTTTTTTTCTTACTATTGCAGACAATGCCCACAGCCTTGGCTTGGTGGCAGGTGTTGCGGTTCTTGGATAAGACTTGGCATTCCCATAATGAAATGGAATGAGAACACAGAAAGGTCACACTTGTACTCAATGTATGTTCATATTTGGTGTTCTTCACAAACGATCCGCAGCCGAGATCTTCACACACTTTGTTGGAATCATCATCATACCAGGAACCCTCACACACTGTCGCCCAAACTCCGTCCATATAAACTTCCAAACGACCCGAACAGTTATGGGGACCTCCAGACAGGCGAAGCTCATGATGTCCTGCATGAGAATAAACACAGAGTAAAGCAAAAGCCAGAGCCGGGAGTCAACCACATAACTACACAATAATGTTTTCCAATACTCTGAGTACCTAAGTGGTTCATTCATTGCAGAGGACTTCAGGGAGCAGACATTCATCAGTGTCCTCCTGCTCACCATCCTGAAAGTATGAGTCCAGCAGGGACAGTAATCATCCTAGGTCAGCCTTCCTCAACCAGGGTTCCTCCGGAGGTTCCTTCAGCAAGGACCAATTTCTGCCTCTCAGATACATTCCCACTGACCACCAATGTAAGGAGCAATCTTCCCACTGACCCCCAAAGTAGGGAGCATTCTTCCCACTGACCACCAATGTAAGGAACATTCTTCCCACTGACCCCCAATGTAGGGAGCAATCTTCCCACTGACCCCCAATGTAAGGAGCATTCTTCCCACTGATCACCAATGTAGGGAGCAATCTTCCCACTGACCACCAATGTAAGGAGCGTTCTTCCCACTGACCACCAATGTAAGGAGCAGTGGCGTAGCGTGGGGGGTGCGGAGGGGGCCACTGGCACCGGGCTCAATATTTAGGGGGGCGCATCCCACGCCCGCCATCCGCAAGATCATAGTGTCCCGCATCCTTTTATTTGTGACAATGCCCTGTCCGGCGGCCCGGCTGCTCTTTCCTGCACTTGGCTCCTTTACTGTGCAGGACGAGCAGCGGTGGACGCTGAAGTTGTCATGTGCGGCCAGGGGGCGGGGCGGGGCTTCTCGTGGGTGAAGATGGCAGCCGGCAGCTCGGTGCATGTGCAGCAACGCTCTTGGAGTCTCTTCCTGCTGTCCGGACCGGCTGCCTCCACGCTGGCTGCTGCTGACACGCTGTGTCTCTCCTCTGCTCCGGATCGTCTCCTCAAGTCCCCAGTGTCTGGACACAGAAAGAGGTGAGTGATGTGCTGCCTGCCCGGGAGCCCAGGGAAGTGGACATAGGAGGGGGGAGATAGGTCAGTGTAGGGGAGGTCAGTGTAGGGGAGGTCAGTGTAGGGGAGGTCAGTGTAGGGGGGGGGGGTCAGTGTAGGTGTCAGTGTATGGGGGGGTCAGTGTAGGTGTCAGTGTATGGGGGGGGGGGTCAGTGTAGGTGTCAGTGTATGGGGGCTCAGTGTAGGGATCAGTGGATGGGGGTCAGTGTAGGTGTCAGTGTATGGGGGGGGGGGGTCAGTGTATGGGGGGGGTCAGTGTATGGGGGGGTCAGTGTAGGTGTCAGTGTATGGGGGGGTCAGTGTATAGGGGGGTCAGTGTAGGGGTCAGTTTAGGTGTCAGTGTATGGGGGGCTCAGTGTAGGTGTCAGTGTATGGGGTGGTCAGTGTAGGTGTCAGTGTATGGGGTGGTCAGTGTATGGGGGGGTCAGTGTAGGGGTCAGTGTATGGGGAGGTCAGTGTAGGTGTCAGTGTATGGGGGGGTCAGTGTAGGTGTCAGTGTATGGGGGGTCAGTGTAGGTGTCAGTGTATGGGGGGGTCAGTGTATGGGGAGGTCAGTGTAGGTGTCAGTGTATGGGGGGGGGGTCAGTGTAGGGGTCAGTGTAGGTGTCAGTGTATGGGGGGGTCAGTGTAGGGGTCAGTGTCGGTGTATGGGGGGGGGTCAGTGTAGGTGTCAATGTATTGGGGGGTCAGTGTAGGTGTCAGTGTATGGGGGAGTCAGTGTATGGGGGGATCAGTGTAGTTGTCAGTGAAGGTGTCAGTGTGGGGGGGGTCAGTGTAGGTATAAGGTAGGTCTCTGTAGTGGTCAGGTAGGTCTTTGTAGGTGTCAGTATAGTAATCAGGTAGGTCAGTGTAGGAATAAGGTAGGTCTGTGTAGTGGTCAGTGTAGTGGTCTAGTAGGTTTGTGTAGGGGGCGCAAATTACTTACCTTGCCCCGGGCGCTGACAACCCATGCTACGCCACTGGTAAGGAGTATTCTTCCCACTGTCCACCAATGTAAGGAATTCTTCCCACTGACCACCAACGTAAGGAGTATTCTTCCCACTGACCACCAATGTAAGGGACATTCTTCCCACTGACCACCAATGTAAGGGACATTCTTCCCACTGACCACCAATGTAAGGAACATTCTTCCCACTGACCACCAATGTAAGGGACATTCTTCCCACTGACCACCAATTTAAGGAGCATTCTTCCCACTGATCACCAATGTAAGGGACATTCTTCTCACTGACCACCAATGTAAGGAGCATTCTTCCCACTGACCACCAATGTAAGGAGCATTCTTCTCACTGACCACCAATGTAAGGAGCATTCTTCCCACTGACCACCAATGTAAGGAACATTCTTCCCACTGACCACCAATGTAAGGGACATTCTTCCCACTGACCACCAATGTAAGGGACATTCTTCCCACTGAGCACCAATGTAAGGAGCATTCTTCCCACTAATTACCAATGTAAGGGACATTCTTCCCACTGACCACCAATGTAAGGGACATTCTTCCCACTGACCACCAATGTAAGGGACATTCTTCCCACTGACCACCAATGTAAGGAGCATTCTTCCCACTGACCACCAATGTAAGAGACATTCTTCCCACTGCCCGCCAATGTAAGGAACATTCTTCCCACTAATTACCAATGTAAGGAACATTCTTCCCACTGACCACCAATGTAAGGGACATTCTTCCCAATTTTGTTTATTAAAAGTCTTGCAATCAATAATCATAAAATCAATATACATAAATAAATATATACATATTTACATGAAAAGGGAAAAAAATACATAGCAAGTTCTGCTCTCAAATAAAGAATGGCTTTACAGCAAAAACAAAACTCACATCATGAAACACATCATTACCGGGAAAAATAATCTTAATAAGACTCACACCACCACACCAGACATCAAACCTGCGAGGTCAAGAAACAAAAACCACTCCCATTATGCATGCAGCCCTTCTTCAAAAAGAAGAGATTAACCAACAAAAGCTAAGGGCGTGAAAGAAATAGCATAGGAAAAAAGCTTTTCACCCAGAGATGGACAGTTCACCAAAAGCAGGTCTGATATTCCTCCACGCCCTTATCCAGACCGCTCGAGGCTCCCTGCCCTTCTCAAGAACCCGAATCTTCCCAACCTCACCCAGAATATCGTACACCACCACCTCGACAGGGAGGACTTTCTTCCGCAGGGTAATCTGGCACTGTGCATTCCACGTGAAGTAACGGACAACTATACTAACTAGAAAAAGTGTATCCAAATCAAAATCCCAGCGAGTCGGGAATGCCCCGTACACCCACTCCGCATAACTCATGCGATAGAGAAAGGGGATGCCTAGAGCCCTCCCCACCCTTTTATACACCTCTATGTTAAAAGGACACTGGAGCAAAAAGTGGTCCATAGACTCCACTTTACCAACACACTCCGCACTCGGACAATCCCGATCATCCACAGGGCGATGCTTCAGGTTCCCTCTCACATAGAGCCTTCCATGGAAAGCGAGCCAGGCTTGATCCCTAAACTTCAAAGGGATTCTTCCTAAGTTAATTAAACGCAACCCCTCCCTCATTACGGGGCCTGGGCAATCCTTTAAGGTCAGCGACACACTGAAAGCAGAGCCCAAAATCCTCTTCTCCAGAAGCTTTCTGGGGAGGGACTTGATATCCCCCACTGTCACCTGCCACTGCCTAAGTATTTTCAGACACGGGGCAACATAAGCCGGAAGCTTGCCATGTCGGACTCTCAGACTTTTCACTGGCCCGCCATCTTCCCAGCATCGCAGAAAAGGCCTAAACCAAGATTGAAAAATACCCACCCATCCCGGCGGGGTCTCTGCTAACATATTACCAAGATTATACTTTAAAAAAAGCAGAGAAAAGAAAACTATAGGGTTGACCATTCCTAGACCACCCTCCCGCCTGGACAGGTAAGTTACATTGCGTTTGATCAGGTTCAGCCTATTTCCCCATAACAGTTGGAAAAAGCAGCTGTACACCCTTGCATAGAGAGATTCCGGCAAGATACAGACAAAGCTGACATATAAAAAGATTGGGATCAGGTAAGTTTTAATCAAGTCAACCCTTTCCCTCAAGGAAAGTTTCCATTTCTTCCAGCTTGCCACCTTGGCATTGGCATTCAACAACCTGCTTTCCCAATTTCGATGACCATAGTCACCAGGACCAAATTTGATGCCCAACACTTTAATTTTCTGCTGGGGCTCTGGGAAGGCATCCGGAAGTTCGAAGCTTTCACCCTCCTCACCCATCCAGAAAACTTCACTCTTTTCATGATTGATTTTAGAGCCAGAAGCCTCAGTGTACTGCTCTATCACAGAGACCACCTCCTGCGCCTCCTCCATCCCAGAGATAATAACAGACACATCATCGGCATAGGCCACGACCTTCAAAGGCGGCACACCAGCAATGCCCAAAGGCACCCCACACAACGATCCACTCTCTAACCTTCTTATGAAGGGGTCGATTGCGAATACATATAGCAGGGGGCTCAAAGGACACCCCTGGCGCACACCAGAGCCAACCTCAAAAGGCCGTCCAACCCAACCATTAACAAGTGGGAAGCTCTCAGCCCCTTTATATAATGTTTTCAGCCAATCAATAAACCTCCCCTGCAGGCCGTATCTACCAAGTAGCAAATACAGGTACTCATGATTGACTTGATCAAAAGCCTTCGCCTGATCCAATGCCAGCAAGTACTTTCTCCATCCAGCAGCCCTGCATCGCTCCAAAGCCTCCCGGACAGCTAAAATTGCTGAAAAGGTACTTCTGCCCTGGACCGAGCAGTGCTGATGATTGGACAAAAAATCGCCTGCTACTGACGACAAGCGCCAAAAAAGAATCTTCGCCAAGATCTTTCTATCAACATTGAGAAGACTGATGGGGCGCCAGTTCTCAATTATTGAGGGGTCTTTACCTTTTGACAGAAGAATCACAGCGGATTGCCTCATGGAGGGAGGGAGAGAACCCTCATCTAAACAGCTGTTATAAACCTCCGTTAAAAAGGGAGCCAGAATGGACTTAAAACACTTGTAAAATTCAGCTGTCAACCCATCTGGCCCAGGCGACTTTTTGGTAGCCAGCTTCTCTATAGCACGAACTACCTCATCCGCTGAAATTGGTTCTGTCAAATCCATCAAAGGCAATGTATCATTTCCCAATCCTGGAGTAGAATCCAGAAAGCTTTCCATCCTATCCCGACTAAGGTCCTTTCTTCCCAGAAGGTCTGCGTAATATGACCTGAAGATCTCCAGGATCCCTGATCTGGACTTCACCAGGGAACCCGTACTATCCCTCAGACCTATGACCGTCTTAACTGCTATGCCTTGCTTACAGTTCTGGTAAGGATCAGGCGAGTGATATTTCCCATAATCTCTCTCCAGAACCAAGGAGGCATGCCGGTCGTATTGACACTTCCTAAGAAGAAGCTTTACCTCCGAGATCTCCCCTGGATCTCCTCCATACGAGACAAGACGATCAAGTTTCCTCTGCAAATGCTGGTAGGCAATATACATACCAAGCTGCTTCTTCTTACTTATGGCCTTGAAAAGTCCAATCGCCCTTTGTTTCACAAGCTCCCACCACTCTGACTTACTGCTGCAAAAGTCCAGAATAGAAACCTGTGCCTGAAAAAAATCCTCAAAGGATTGTCTTACCTCTACATCTTCCAGGAGAGCCGAATTCAGTTTCCAGGTACCCCTTCCCCTGGGTGGAGTGTCCGAGGCATTCAGAGTCACAGACAGCATACAGTGGTCAGAGAACTCCACCGCCCTCAACTCAGGAGCCGAGAAAGCAGAGTTCTCCTTTAAAAAAAACCTATCTATCCTACTCTGACTATTCCCTCTCTGAAACGTGAATCCCGTGCTGCCAGGGCAGTGCTTAATGTGCACATCTACCAGGCCTGCTTGTCTAACCATATCTCTAAGAAAAACGCTATCATAACCCAGCCTGTCTATGGAGACCCTCCTGTCTTCAGGCCTAATTATGGTGTTAAAGTCACCTCCAAAGACAACCTGCTGGGATGTAAAAAGGAAGGGCTTGATCTTTGTGAAGAGGCATTTCCTGTCCCATTTTGACTGCGGTCCATAGATATTGATCAGGCGCAGGTCCTGCCCCCTAACAGAGACGTCTAAGACCATGCATCTCCCCATTTCTACCTCAATTATCCGCCGGCACGTTACCATATCGGTTTTAAAAAGAACCGCTACTCCGCTGCAAGGCTCAGCCGCAAGAGACCAAAAGGAGGGACCGCATCTCCACTCTCTTTTTGCTAGATGGACATCGGCCAAAGTATTGAGCCAGGTCTCTTGCAAAAATAAAATCTCAGCATCAAACTCACTGAGCAAAAATAAGGCAATATCACGAGCTCTTGCAGATTTCACGCTGGCGACATTAATGGTCGCCACCTTTATCAGAGCGGGCACTGCCATCAGGATGATTGGGGTAGTCGTTTCTTAACCTCCACCACACTCTCATCACCCGAAACAGCTCTCTTTACACTATGTGACTCCCCCTCATCCATAGATGATAAACAAATAGATAAATCCGACACCAACTCCTCCCCTGATAACACAGAAAATGAGTTGCCAAGAGGAACCCCTCCTGGCTCTAACTGTAAGGAAGAAACGACCACTTTACTGGTCTTCCTCTTCTTCTTTTTCTTCCTCTTTGTCCTCTCCCACCCCTCCTCATCTGAATCCTCCACAACAGAGGGTGAGACATGGGACATGGACACCCCTCCCTCAACCCCATCGACCCCACCACCATCCAGCACCCCTGCACCCTCTTGGCCGCGTTTGCGGTGTCGAGAGACAGGGACTGGAGGTGGAGTAGGCCGAGGGGGAAGATCCACTATACCCGCCCCCCCAGCAGCTTCCGCTAGTCTGGAGGATCTACGCACAGTAGATGTAGGAACAACCACAGGAGGGACAGACTCAGGGACCACATCACCAGGGGAAACAAAATCTGACACAACAGACACAGGAAGGACAGACTCAGGGACCACATCACCAGGGGAAACAGAATCTGACACAACAGACACAGGAGGGGCAGCAACAATTTCCTCTCTAACTTCAGCTGCTTCATCTTCTTTATCAAGCCTCTGCAGCTCAGTCTCCAATCCTGGCAAGTTATGCAGTGCCTCTGGGCACTGGCTATATGGATGACCCAGCTGCTGGCACAAATTGCACCGAATCTGGGTGCAATCTCTGGCCAAATGGCCTAAATCCTGGCACAGTGAGCACTTCTTGTGGGTGCAGGACGATGCAAAGTGGCCTTTATCACCACATTTATTGCACACCTTAGGCTGACCTTGGTAGAAAATGGTCAGCCTATCCCTACCCAGAAAGGCTGAGCAGGGAAGGTGCTGAACTACATCGCCCAGCACCCCCAATTTTAGTGACACTGTCCAGGCCCCTGTCCATATCCCATGTTCATCAAGGACCTTCCGCAGTGGAGTGAGGACCTCGCCATATCGGCGTAGCCATACTAATAAATCAGCCTCTGGTATGGATTCGTTACGCACCAAAATGGTCACTGATTTTATCAGAGGCTGCCTTGAAATCACTTTTGGCACCAAACCACTCCACTGCTGAAGGCCCTTGCACCTCCTAAATCTCTCCCAGAAGAGATCCAAACTTTCAGGTTTTACAAACGACAAATCAAATTCATAACTCCCCACCGGGCAAATTAAAGCAAAAATATCACAGGCTTTAAACCCCATTTCCAAAATCAACTCAGCCACCCTCCCCCTTACTGGTGGAGTTCCATCCCCCACCCACCTCAACTGTACCACATTCCTCCTCCTATACCCACCAAACCTCCCTGAATTTTGACTAATAACAGAATTCCCACCACCCACCCTGGTGTGACTCCCCAAAGCTGAAGCATAGCTTCCAACATTCCTCCCAGCAGAAAATCCATCAGTTTTTTTTAAATTATCTGACACACACTTAGCAGATAATGATTGCACAGATTCGGGATTGATCTGTGCAATCGAATCTTTCCTCTGCTGAGCAGGAGGAAAAATGTCATTTTTATTTTTCCCAGCATTACTAACCCCTTCACCACCACCCACCACATTCATTGCTTTAACATTAATGTCATTTTTTATACTTGCTGGGATATTTATTATTGCTGTTGTCTTCACAGCAGAATCCATAGTTGCTGCTGCACTGGTAAGAACTCCAGCTGTCATCTTCTCTTCCACTAGGACAGGGTTTTCAGCTGTGGATATAGCATTCTGTTTTAACACAGCAACAGGTGAAACATTGCAGGAGACTTCCATAGCTGCTTCACTTCCAGCACTATGTTGATCCCCTCCCCCACCAGAAACCAGCTGGTCAATCAGCACTGGAAGACTGGGAGGCTCAGGTGAACATGAAGCATGCTCTTTGGAGCTGGCAGCCATTTTGCTTGCTGTGGGACTACTGGTCTCAGCCAGACCAGCAAAATCCATGCCTGGGGTGTTAGATGCAGGTCCATCCACATTCATCTGATGGTCCGGGAATTCATTGGTCAGGGATTTTCCTTGCATGTCTGCACTCTGTTTCTCCACAGCAGAATCTCCAATAGGTAGCTGTATGCAGAGCTCCTTCTCACCTGGGACACCATCCACTACAGCAGGTGGGGCAGACATGTTGGATGGCAGCATGATGTACTGGGATTTCTCCACCAGTACTGGCTTTGCTGACTTGAATTTCCTCTGCCCATCCTCAGGGATTTCTGATGGATCATCAGAAAAGACAAACTTGTCTGCTTTCAGGGGTGACTCCATCTCCTGGATAAATGTCAGGGATCCATGTCCACTCTCAACCCCCTGGCTGGTTACCGCTGGCGATTCCCAGTCCTGATATGGGGGGAGAGGTGCAGAGGCAGATGGAGCCGGGTCATCCATTAACGGAGGCTGCTGATCCACAGATGCTGATGCTTGGCTGGTAAAACGCCTCTCATTGTCAAACTTTTCTTTAAATGCTCCACTTCTGTCTTTCAGCCTTTCCAATAATAAAGATTGTTCCTTTACCTTTTCTTCCAATTCCTGTAACTCAGGCTTCATGGCTGTGCGATTTTTACTCCAGGCCTGGAAATACTTGGTTTTGAAGGATTTGTGTTCAGCCTTCAAAACTTTAAGTTTTTCTTCCGCTCTCCCAATCGCCCTAAAACGATTGATAATCTTCTGGCTGAAGACATCCGCATTCTCACCGGGGCCTGGACCCACAGACAGGTCCTCCACCTCCTCCTCACTAGGCCCCGTGTCATCAGGGGGATCCCTCCCAGGGCCTCCCCCAGGATCAGGCATTGTTCCTGGGCCAAGCTAGCAAGCAAGGCCCAGGCTTGAAAAGGGCTGGTTCTCACAGAGAGCTCCTTGGGTGTGTCCTCCTCCTTCTTCCCACTGACCACCAATGTAAGGAACATTCTTCCTACTGACCACCAATGTAAGGAACATTCTTCCCACTGACCTCCAATGTAAGGAACATTCTTCCCACTGATCACCAATGTAAGGAACATTCTTCCCAATTTTTTTTTATTTAGTAAGCATAAAATCAATACACATAAATAAATATATACATATTTACATGAAAAGGGAAAGAATATGTCAGAATTAATAATAAATTGATAATATCTTGCTGGGCCGCCTCCATTATGTAAGAATGTTTATACTGCTATGAATATAACAGTGTCTATTTATGTCAATAAGCAAAGATCTGTGCGGAAGGAGAGTCTCACTTATTTCCACAAATAAATATGTAGCGAATTCTTTTTATTGATTAATTTCTTTTTAAAAGCATATACCAATCTTAGGGAAAACAGTCTACAGTATGGAATATATAAGAGTATTTATTCACCAGACATGTAATCACAATAAATGATCAGACTTGAGATGACACCAAAAAAAATAACTTCACAAAAATAAAAACTTCAAACAATAAATGCAATGTGATTTGTAGCTCAATAATGAAAGTAAAAATACAGCAAGATTACTTTTTCTCCAGGTATAGTATAAACCATAAATGAATGTTCTATATAATCAGACCACAATTGTCTGCGCAATGCACAGCCTGATAGTCACTCCACTGCAGATGAAGCGAGAATAGTCTATGCAAAACGTAAGACTAATACGCCAATATGCGCTAAATCTGATATTTAATAAAAATGTTATAAAAACAAAAATCAACTTTTTAGAGAAAAATCTACATATGGTTTATACGGCTGGGATTGTACTCTCGTTACCCTTTAGCATGAAATGTAAAACATTTAAGGAAGTACATAAACAATATTGAATAATAATCAAATAATTAGCAAGGCATATTTAACATATTTAAAATGGCCGCTAGCTTAAAATGGTAGCTAAAATCAAAAAATGTGCTGCGCTACAATGCAGTGAATGTGAAATCACCAAAACAAGATATTCAAACTTGTGTTTGAAGTGGAAAAAACTGAAAATAATCAGTGATCCATAATATCTTTAAATATAAAAAATCATCTGTGCATATAGTGAAAATTAAACATTAGTCACGTGTAGCAAAACCAATCAGTGCAAAATACAGGAAGAAATAATAAAGGCAAGAGGATATTTTAAATCCCAATAAAGTCCATAGTAATAGAACACAGAGGTGGTTTCAGGAAGATCAGCCACAAGATCCCAGAAATTACATCCACACGACTCCTTATGAGGATAGGGAAGACACCGGTGTGCAAATCACCAAAAAAAACAAAATGGCTGCTTACCAGAGGGAGATGGTCTCTCAAACTAATGAGTGGACCAAAATAAGCTTGTGTGTAATACCAAGAGTGGCCACAGGATGTCTCCTTATAGACTCAATAGCGATATCCACATCACGATAACAGGGAAGAGACTTTTCTTTCTCTCACACAGCAAACTTCACACCAGTAGCTCTCTCAAGTTTGGCTTCCTGAGTCCCAAGCCAAGAGCACTAAAATGGTAGTTACCAGAGTCTTTAAGATGGCTGCATTTCCAAGATGGCGGCCAGGTAGGGAGGAGTTTCGATTGGCGTCCCTCAAAGTTTCAGATACATGATGGAGCAAAATGGAGTCTGTATAGATGAGTCTATGCATAGCTGTAGTAGCGTGTGTGTTGTATGTGTGATGTATATTGGGCAAAATGTCATGTGTGATGTGTCATCTGGGCTTTTTCTTTTTATATGGTATAGAACAAAGGACTAATAAAATTACCATAAGTTAAACCCAGAGGGAGTAACATGATCCCCATTGGTTGGAACATCTTATTCATTAACTGGTGATGTCACTGGGTGACACCTCTTGGTCAACCAGTATATTGAATATTAAATACAAATTTCTCCATTTAAGACTATTATAAAACAACATAAAATGTATCCATGCTTTCATCTATTACATGTCCATTTAATATCCACCAGGTATCTGAATAAAGATTAAATCTGGTAACACCATTCTAATATTTAATATATCTTATTTAATATATATTGGATTTTACTTTTTAACCCAAGACTTCAATTACCGTAGTAGCATTGAGTCACCAGTGATGGCAGTATTGCATTGCTCTCAGGTTCAATATATAGCAATATAGCAGCATTATTTATCTTCAAATAAACTTTGCACCTTATATTGACGAAGAGCTTACAATTCAGACCTCCTAGACTAAACACCTGGCAAGGCCAGAAAAAGTTTTATGATGCTTTACCACTTACAAGAGCTTATTTACTGAAGCCTTACTAAACATGCAGTGATGAGTCATCAAAATCAGTAAAGTTAGAATTTAGCAAAATATGAAACAATTATAATATATAACAGTTTTCTACATATCTATGTATGCTAGTTATATATATATTTCATTGTTAATATTCCTTTACATAGGATTATAATATATCCGTACATCTTATTTTTACATAGGTCTAAGCATAGAAAATACTAACTAAGGTTTTATGATTCCACACATAGATAAGATTACCTTGGAATAGCGTCTTAGACTTTATCTTAAAGAAAGTCAACAGACTATTTATTTATTACCTTAGGTCAACACAGCATGTCTGGGGTAAACCTGTTTAAGAATTTCCTGAACAGGCACTTTTAAAGGAGATTTAACCTTTCAGTAACCTTCTACAACATGAATGCCACTGCTTCATATTTCTATACAGAACAAAATATAACATTTCATTTTCTTCTTATTAAATTTAACCTCCCCAAATAACCCTGACAAATATATAGCAAATTCTGCTCGCAAACAAAGAATGGCTTTACAGCAAAAACAAAACTCACATCATGAACATATCATTACCGGGGAAAATATTCTTAGTAGGATTCATGCCACCACACCAGACATCCAACCTGCGAGGTCAAGAAACAAACCCACCCCCATTATGCATGCAGCCCTTCTTCAAAAAGAAGATATTAACCAACAAAAGCTAAGGGAGTGAAAGAAATAGCATAGGAAAAGAGCTCTTCACTCAGAGATGGACAGTTCACCAAAGGCAGGTCTGATATTCCTCCACGCCCTTATCCAGACCGCTCGAGGCACCCTGCCCTTCTCAAGACCACAAATCTTCCCAACCTCACCCAGAATATCATACACCACCACCTTGACAGGGAGGACTTTCTTCCGCAGGGTAATCTGGCACCATGCATTCCACGTGAAGTAATAGACAACTATACTAACTAGAAAAAGTGTATCCAAATCAAAATCCCAGCGAGTCGGGAATGCCCTGTACACCCACTTTGCATAACTCATGTGATAGAGAAAGGGGATGCCTAAACCCCTCTCCACCCTTTTATACACCTCTATGTTAAAGGGACACTGGGGCAAAAAGTGGTCCATAGATTCCACCTTACCCACACACTCTACTCTAGGACAATCCCGATCATTTACAGGGCGATGTTTCAGGTTCCCTCTCACATAGAGCCTTTCATGGAAAGCAAGCTAGGCTTGATCCCTAAACTTCAAAGGGATTCTTCCCAAATTGATTAAATGCAACCCTTCCCTCATCACGGAGCCTGGGCAATCCCTTAAGGCCAGTGACACATGGAAAGCAGAGCCCAAAATCCTCTTCTCCAGAAGCTTCCTGGGGAGGGACTTGATATCCCCCACTGTCACCTGTCACTGCCGAAGTATTTTCAGACACGGAGCAACATAGGCTCGAAGCTTGCCATGTTGAAATCTCAGACTTTTCACTGGCCCGCCATCTTCCCAACATCATAGAAAAGGCCTAAACCAAGATTGAAAAATACCCACCCATCCTGGCGGGGTCTCTGCTAACATATTACCAAGATTATACTTTAAAAAGAGCAGAGAAAAGAAAACTATAGTGTTGACCATTTCTAGGCCACCCTCCTGCCTGGACAGGTAAGTTACATTGCATTTGATCAGGTTCAGCCTATTTCCCCATAACAGTTGGACAAAACAGCTGTACACCCTTGCATAGAGAGATTCCGGCAAGATACAGACAAAGCTGACATATAAAAAGATCGAGATCAGGTAAGTTTTAATCAAGTCAACCCTCTCCCTCAAGGAAAGTTTCCATTTCTTCCAGCTTGCTACTTTGGCATTGGCATCCACCAACCTGCTTTCCTAGTTTCGATGACCATAGTCACCAGGACCAAATGTGATGCCCAACACTTTAATTTCCTGCTGGGGCTCTGAGAAGGCATCTGGAAGTTCAAAGCTTTCACCCTCATCGCCCATCCAGAAAATTTAATTATTTTCATGGTTGACTTTAGAGCCAGAAGCCTCCATGTACTGCTCTATCACAGAGAACACCTCCTCCATCCCAGAGATAATAACAGACACATCATCAGCATAGGCCATGACCTTTAAAGGTGGCATACCAGCAATGCCATTAACAAGTGGGAAGCTCTCAGCCCCTTTATATAATGTTTTCAGCCAATCTTTAAACCTCCCCTGCAGACCGTATATACCAAGTAGCAAATACAGGTACTTATGTCTGACGCAATCAAAAACCTTTGCCTGATCCAATGCCAGCAAGTACTTTCTTCATCCAGCAGCCCTGCATCGATCCAAAGCCTCCTGGACAGCTAAAACTGCTGAAAAGGTACTTCTACCTTGGACCAAGCAGTGCTGATGATTGGACAACAAATCCCCTGCTACTGACGACAAGCGCCAAAAAATAATCTTCACCAAGATCTTTCTATCAACATTGAGAAGACTCATGGGGCACCAGTTCTCAATCATTGAGGGGTCTTTACCTTTTGACAGAAGAATCACAGCAGATTGCCTCATGGAGGGAGGGAGCGAACCCTCTTCTAGACAGCTGTTATAAACCTCCACTAAAATGGGAGCCAGAACGGACTTAAAACACTTATAAAATTCAGCTGTCCTGCAAGATGCATCTGGTGGGATCTCTATTAATAACTATATATGTTATGTAACGGTATCAGCCAAATGATCAGACCAGTGGTGATGTGCAATTTCTACTTTACTTAACAATGTGGAACGTAGATTACACAGGAGATCATGTGAACAGGGTTTGCAGTACAAAACAGCAATATGAGGAAGGGAGAAACATTCATAAAACATGTGAAAACAATTCTATTGCAGTTCTAGTAATGGCCACTAGATGGCAGCAGAGTGTTCTGAGTTCAGTTTACTGATAGGATAAAGATCTGAAGATTCTTACACGTTCCAAGAGATTGATCGTTCATTCAGCAGACTGTGAGCTGAGGGGATTTCCTGCTGGCACAGACTTCACACAGGCGCTGCTGATGCTGACTTTGGTCAGGAGGCTCTGGGGGCCGTAGATAGGACCAACCCACTGCTTGGACAGCTTCTCCACATGGACTGTAACAGAGTCCTCTCCAGTGACTGGGGCTTGGATAGATGCTGCGTGCTCTTGTGCTCACTGCTGGTGGCCCACACACCAGACTGATCGAATGAGGACCCAGCACCTGGGGACAGCTCACTTGCCCAGTCACTGCTGTCCCATCAGGCAGGATCTCTCTGAGCACAGGAAGATGTGCGGAGCTGGCATTTATACTCCCTGGGCGTGTCCTGGAACTCAGGGGATGCTGGGAGCCCAGAGGATTGTGGGGAATCGAGTTAAAGGGACTTGCACCTACATCTGGATAAAGGGGCACACCACTACATATATACCCGGGTATATAACATCCATTTGGAGGGAACTCTGTTAATAACTATACAGTATCTCACAAAAGCAAGTACACCCCTCACATTTCTGGAAATATTTTATTCTATCTTTTCATGTGACAACACTGAAGAAATGACACTTTGCTACAATGTAAAATAGTGAGTGTACAGCTTGTATAACAGTGTAAATTTGCTGTCCCCTCAAAATAACTCAACACACAGCCATTAATGTCTAAACCGCTGGCAACAAAAGTGAGTACACCCCTAAGTGAAATATGCCCAAATTCGACCCAAAGTGTCAATATTTTGTGTGGCCACCATTATTTTCCAGCACTTCTTAACCCTCTTGGACATGGAGTTCACCAGAGCTTCACAGGTTGTCACTGGGGTCCTCTTCCCCTCCTCCATGATGACATCACAGAGCTGGTGGATGTTGAAGACCTTGCGCTCCTCCTCCTTCCGTTTGAGGATGCCCCACAGATGCACAATAGGGTTTAGGTCTGGAGACATGCTTGGCCAGTCCATCACCTTTACCCTCAGCTTCTTTAGCAAGGCAGTGGTCATCTTGGAGGTGTTTGGGGTCGTTATGTTGGAATACTGCCCTGCCCCCCAGTCTCTGAAGAGAGGGGATCATGCTCTGCTTCAGTATGTCACAGTACATGTTGGCATTCATGGTTCCCTCAATGAACTGTAGCTCGCCAGTGCTGACAGCACTCATGCAGCCCCAGACCATGACACCCCCACCACCATGCCTGACTGTAGGAAGACACACTTGTCTTTGTACTCCTCACCTGGTTGCCCCCACACACGCCTGACACCATCTGACACCAAATAAGTTTGCCTTGGTCTCATCAGACCACAGGACATGGTTCCAGTAATCCATGTCCTTAGTCTGCTTGTCTTCAGCAAAATGTTTGCGGGCTTTCTTGTGCATCATCTTTAGAAAAGTCTTCCTTCTGGGATGACAGCCATGCAGACCAGTTTGATGCAGAGTGCGGCGTATGGTCTGAGCACTGACAGGCTGACCCCTCCCCCACCCCTTCAACCTCTGCAGCAATGCTGGCAGCACTCATACGTCTATTTCCCAAAGACAACCTCTGGATATGACGCTGAGCACGTGCACTCAACTTCTTAGGTCGACCATGGGGAGGCCTGTTCTGAGTGGAACCTGTCCTGTTAAACCGCTGTATGCTCTTGGCCACCGTGCTGCAGCTCAGTTTCAGGGTCTTGGCAATCTTCTTATAACCTAGGCCATCTTTATGTAGAGCAACAATTCTTTTTTTTCAGATCCTCAGAGAGTTCTTTGCCATGAGGTGCCATGTTGAACTTCCATTGACCAGTATGAGAGAGTGAAAGCGATAACACCAAAATTAACACACCTGCTCCCCATTCACACCTGAGACCTTGTACCACTAACAAGTCACATGGCACATGGGAGGGAAAATGGCTAATTGGGCCAAATTTGGACATTTTCACTTAGGATGTACTGACTTTTGTTGCCAGCGGTTTAGACATTAATGGCTGTGTGTTGAGTTATTGTGAGGGGACAGCAAATTTACACTGTTATACAAGCTGTACACTCACTACTTTACATTGTAGCAAAGTGTCCTTTCTTCAGTGTTGTCACACGAAAAGATAGAATAAAATATTTACAGAAATGTGAAAGGGTGTACTTACTTTTGTGAGATACTGTGTATACCCAGGTATATAACATTCACCTGGAGGGATCTCTTTTAATAACTATACAGAATATATATACCTGAGTATATAACATCCATCTGGAGGGATCTCTATTAATAACTATATACAGTATATGTGCAGAATTCCCCAGAACTCCTATCGAGCCCTTTCCTGATTATCGCTGTTTGTACATTGGATGGATAGACTGTTATTAATCTCTTCGTATATAAAGCTTGTATTATTTCCCTACTGGTGTACATCTATATACTTACGGTTAATATTCTATGCTTGGTGCAGCGTTTTTTCTGCTCCCAATGAATTTGATTAGATTACTAGTAAATTTTACAGGAAGGGAAACCCTCTGTACTTATTCAGGGCCCTGTCCTAGATGGGGGCCCTGTTATAAGTGGAGTCCCTGTTCCATTTGGGGGTCCTGTCCTGGGTGGGCAGGTCTACCCTGGGTGGAGGCTCTGTCCTGTCCTGGGTGAGTGCTTTGTCTTGGCTGGAGGCCCTGTCCTGTTCTGGGTGGAAGCCCTGTCCTGGGTAGGGGCCCTGTCCTGGGTGGGCGCCCTGTCCTGGGTGGGGGCCCTGTCCTGGGTGGTTGCTCTGTCCTTATCATTATTCAATGTCTTTTCACTGTGAAACCTTCAGTTGGTTGCCCAATTTTATACCATTTCCAGATTGTAGTGCTCACCTGTACACATGACACCAGCATGCTCCCTCTCCGTGCAGTCATGCCTCCTTTCTGATGGACATTCCCATAGAAAGGGCTCAGAACCCAAACATTTCACGTCATCCAAATAGATCTGTGGTGGTCCAATTCCAAAATGAGACGCTCCGTAGGCTCCCAAAGCTGAACCACAACCCAACTGCCGACAGGTGACTTCTGCATCGAGGGCGTCCCAATGATCATCACAAACGGCTCCCCAAACATCATCCTTAAAAACCTCCACCCGACCGGCACAGGGACTGCCACCTCCAGAGAGCCGCAGGAGGCGTTCCTCTGAGGAAAATAGACAAATTACAGCTGTAAATACATCGAATATACGGCTAGTAGGAAGTCACATTCAGCGTTTTTCTAAGGCTGCATTCACACCTGAGCAGAGCGATTTTCAGGAGTTTGCAAATGTATACAGGAGTTGTTAGAAATGTATTACAGGCATTTTACATGTGTATTCAAGCTTCAGGCTTTTTGTTTTAGCCAATGGAAATCATTAGGGGGAGGAGATCAGTTCAAATTGGCTAAAAAAACTAATTTTTAGGTGTTCCCATTGAAGTCGATGTGGCCAAAAACACAAAATTCTGCCTGAAAAGTAGCTGATGTACTTTCCGGGGTGACAGGCATTCAGATGGGAACAAGGGCTATTGAATACAACTAGTTTTTCCTTGTTGAGCTTTTTTTTGATCTTTGAGCTACAAGCTAAAAAACAAGACGTGAATGAGGCCTGATAGCTACGTCATGACCTGGATAAATGGTGACCATCACCATAATCTAGTATATGGATCTCTGGTGGTATCACACATTTATTTTATATAGTCGATGCCTCGCAGATTGGAATACGACTCAGAGAGAAACTTTTTTATATAATCCAGCAACAAGAGAAATTCTGCTTCTTCGCATATTACTTCTATGAACCTCAATTCCTCGAATGTTCCAGGCCTGAAGAATATTCCACTATGCCTCCCATAACCTTGGATTGGCCAACTGTCTGATGTTTCATAAGATATTACCTTTTTGACCCTAGGGGACTCGAATGTTCCAGGCCTGAAGAATATTCCGCTATGTCTCCCATAACCTTGTATTGACCAAAAGTCAGATGTTTAATGAAGATATTATCTCTATGATCCTCAGTTACCCTAATGTTCCAGACCTGAAGAATATTCTGACATGTCTCCCATAACCTTGGATTGACCAACTGTTTGATGTTTCATAAGATATTACCTCTATAACCCTAAGTGACTCTAATGTTGCAGGCCTGAAGAATATTCTGCCCTCTCTCTTATAACCTGGGTTTGGCAAAATGTCAGATGTTTCATTATGATATTACTTATATGAACCTCAGTGACTCTACGGGTCCAGGCCTAAAGAATATTCTGCCCTGTCTCCCATAACCTTGAGTTGTCCCACTGTCCAGTTGGTTAATAAGATATTACCTATATGACTCTAGGACACTCTACAGTTACAGGACTGAAGAATATTCTGCCATGTCTCCCATGACCTTAGATTGGCCAACTGTCCAGCTGTTTCACACTACTGAAGATCTAAAATATTCTCCATGTAGCACTGTCCCTGTTGCTGTATGATGACTTGTTGGGCCTCCTCTGATTACCAGCACACAGTCACTTGGGGTACAGTTCACACATCCCTCCTTACTCCAGATGGCTCGTCACACAATAAACAGTCCAGGGGTATTGATTTTTATAGTTTATTTTGGAGCTTGGATGGGAGAAGGGAATAGTGGGATACTCCAACTGTAACTATTCACAATGGATAAGGACAACTCTCACTTGGTCTCACCAGATTGCTTGTGGAAGCAGCTGCACTGCTTAATCTATACTGCCATGTGTATGGAAAGAGTTAAAGTCTCCTTGCTCTTTTCTCTCAAGCAATAGACTTGGTTAACTACATTCTCTTCATGACACTCTCTAGCATCCACTTTACTGACACTTATCCACTGACTCTTCTAGCTGCAGAGGTGGCCCCCCTCAGGTCAGGCCCCTTGACACAGATCTGTACTCACTGTACTGCAGAATCAGATCCTCCAGTTTCTCCCCTCTCAGTCAGCTTCACAGGACCTCTGGGTTTAGTTCCTCACTAGCACTCTACAGGCTCTCAGGTCGACTACCTGTAGCCGCATGGCACCTCTACAGAAGAGGAGGCAGCTGCCCCCCTCCCCCTGGGACTCCGCTATCCAGCCAAAAGACCCTGAGCCCATGTGCTCCTGGCTTTTATACAGTATCTCAGCATGCACCAAGGCACTTTTCTTCTGCCAAATCACCAGGGCTGTATCAAACGTCTGTGCACTTATTTGTCAGGTTTCCTCCCACTGTCCAATATGCCTCTCTATTGGACCAGCGTGAAACTCTGCAGACAGAACAAGTTGTACCTGAGCACAATGAGCAGATCTCACTAACAGATCCTGCTCTCTGGTAGGCAGAGAACAATATAGATTTACATGCAGTCCTTCTGGTAAGCAGTCAGGACTCAA
Source organism: Pelophylax lessonae (assembly GCF_965119305.1). NCBI lineage: Eukaryota > Metazoa > Chordata > Amphibia > Anura > Ranidae > Pelophylax > Pelophylax lessonae. The sequence goes on from NC_138778.1 coordinate 238,870,927, forward strand.
AACTTTACTTTCTCTCTAGCACCTATCAAGAAGGGTGCTACATTCATGTACTACACTACTAAAGATCTAAAATATTCTCTATGTACTACACTACTGAAGACCTAAGATATTCTCCATGTACTACACTACTGAAGATCTAAGATATTCTCCATGTACTACACTACTGAAGATCTGAAATATTCTGCATGTTGTGAATATGTGTGTATATAGAGGGTCAGGGTTAGAATCCCCGGTGTCACTGACCTACACAGCATATATAGAGGGTCACTGTTAAGGTCCGCAGTGACACATACATGCACAGTATATATGTATATTGAGGTTAGAGTCCCTCAGGTATGACTTACCTGCACAGTATAAGAAAGCAGCTCCATCACACTTTGCAGCTGGAACAGGTGAGACACTGCAGTTCCTCCAATCATCCAGTATGGTGCAGGTGACATTCAGTGCGGTGGATGAGTTGTAGAGTGGGAAATAATCTATAGGATGAAATGATTTTGGAGGTCCACACTTCATCTCTCTACAAATCAGAGACAGTAAATCACGACTCAAATACGTTATACACAAAGGCAGCCAACTGTCCCCATGTCTGTGCTGAATGACCCCTTCACACCGCTTGTCACTGCCATCAAATTTAAAAGATGGGAAATCTGAGAATGAAAAGGAAATTTACTTAACACATAAAAATCCACAAAGACCACAGAAAAAAATAAAGACCTCTACATAGAAAAGGAAAATTCCACTTAAGAGGAGGAAAATTCAACAATAAGAGAATGGAAATTATTCCCAGTCCATTGTCCATCCAGAGCAGCTAGTCCATATTCCAGTTACAGCCTACAAAGATGACTGGTGGTGACCCTTCTCCTGCATACCACATCCACAGCCACCCCTCTGTCCAAGTATACCACATTCACAGCCACCCCTCTGTCCAAGTATACCACATTCACAGCCACCCCTCTGTCCAAGTACACCACTACTACAGATGTAGAATTAGCCAGTGGAAAGCAAGTTTCAGAGGGCAGAAATGGGGGCATTAGCGGTAGGGTGTTCGGAGCTCCTATACCCAGGGTGGGTATGGGGAAAAACCAAGAGAGCAGCCTAAAAACATCAAATGAGGATAAATGTAACCGGTCAAAATTAAGAGGTTTGTATACCAATGCCAGAAGCCTGGCCAACAAGTTGGGAGAGCTGGAGCTGCTGATGTTTGAGGAGGACTTAGATTTTGTGGGGATAACAGAGACTTGGTTTGACAGCTCTCATGACTGGATGGCGACCATTCAGGGGTATTCCCTTTATCGCAGAGCTAGAGAAGGTAAAAAAGGGGGAGGGGTATGTCTGTATATTAAGAACAGTATACAGGTAAGGTAAATATGAGGCATGATATTAATAATGGATGAGGCAGAATCTCTATGGGTAGAGCTTCAAAGGGAAGGCGCAGTGGGGAAGGTAATATTGGGCGTATGCTATAGGCCCCCCAACCAGAGGGAGGAGGGTGAGGCGGACCTCATGTTACAGATAGGATTGGCAGCAAGGATGGGAAATGTCATTATAACGGGGGACTTTAATTATCCAGATATAGACTGGACAGAAGGAACCGCACACTCAGCCAAGGCTAGGCAGTTCCTAAATGTTTTGCAGGACAATTTCATGGGTCAGATGGTGAATGCACCGACAAGAAACAATGCGGTACTTGACCTACTGATTACCAACAATACAGACCTGTTCACGGATATAGAAACACGGGACAACTTAGGAAACAGTGACCATAGGTCAATAAGTTTCAGTATTAATTACAGTTATAGGAAGCAGAGGGGTAATATAAGGACACTGAATTTTAAAAGAGCCAATTTCCCAAAACTGCGCTCGCTGCTAGAAAATATAAATTGGGATAGAACCCTGGGAACAAAGAACACGGAGGAAAAATGGGAGTGCTTCAAGAGCATACTAAACAAGGGGATTGGCCAGTGCATTCCAAAGGGAAATAAATTTAAAAAAGCAAAACTAAACCCTGGGTGGCTAAACTCCAACATAAAAATGCATATTAGTGCTAAAGAAAAGGCCTTCAAAAAATACAAGACTGAGGGGTCATTGGCAGCATTCAAGCATTACAAAGAGTGTAATAAGAAATGTAAAGATGAAATCAGGGCAGCTAAAATATAACACGAGAGACATATAGCGGAGGAGAGTAAAAAGAACCCCAAGAAATTCTTTTTTTTTTTTTTTTCTGGGTCCGCCCGGAGGGCCATTGCAAGTGGCTCGACCGCCAGGGCATACAGCAGTGGGGAGATGGGACAGCCCTGACGCGTGCCATGAGAAAGAGGAAAGGACCTAGAGGTCCAGCCATTGGCTACCACCCGGGCCCGAGGTTGACTGTATAATACTGTAAGCCATTTAATGAACTTCGGGCCAAACCCAAATCTGCGGAGACACTGCCACAGGTATGACCACTCGACAGAATCGAAGGCCTTGGCGGCATCTAAGGTCACAACCACCCTGGTACCGACGCAGTCATGGGGGGCCTGCATGTTCATGAACAAGCGCCTGGTGTTGAAGGCCGTATTCTTGGCTGGCATGAATCCCGTCTGATCGGGGTGTACCAAGGAGAGGATCACCACGTTGAGTCTGAGGGCAAGCACCTTAGCCAGGATTTTATTTTTTTTTTCAAATATAAGTTTTATTCAGGAATCTTCATAACAGAAAAAACATACATCTACATTCCATGTGGAGTTTACATCACTTTTTAACACTTAATTTAATCTTCATCTTCCACTTTTACCCTCTTATATTCCTTCTCTTTTTTCCCCCTTCCCTTTCTTTTCCCCCCCTTCCCTCCCTCCTCCTCTCCCACCCAAAAAAAAAAAAAAAAAAAAAAAAAAAAAAAAAAACCCCTCCCCCTCTCCCCCCTTCCTTAAATTACTCATTTATCCACGGCGAATGACCGAATAAGTCAGTAAGCTCTTCCGGGTTGCTTTTATCCTATTATAAGTTGCTTCCCTTCTTCAGAGACTATAAACTGACCCCACACATCCCATATTTTCTTGTATTTTCCCTTCCTATTCTGAGAAGTTGCAATCAACTCTTCCATTCTCCTTATTTCCTCTACTCTATTTACCCATTCTCTTATCGAGGGGGGTTGTACTTTTTTCCAGTTACTCGGGATACATGCCTTAGCCGCATTTACCAGGTATGGTACAATCGAGTTTTCATATCTCTTTATCGGGATATCCGATAGATGTAACAAAAAAAAGGCTGGCTTTTCCTCTATTCTGCTTTCCGTAAATTTCTGAATTATATCTTTTACTCTTCCCCAAAAAGGTTTTACTTCTGTACAGGTCCAGAGGATATGGATCAGCGTGCCTATTTCTTTTTTACATCTCCAGCATTCACTGGTCTCTCTTGGATACCAATTATGTAATTTCTCGGGTGTGATGTACCATCTCGTCATAAACTTATAGTTCATCTCTTGAGTCTTGGTACATCTAGCTGGCTTAAAGGCTAACCTTACTATCCTCTGTACCTGCTCCTCAATTAGTTCACACTCCAAGTCTCTCTCCCATTTTCCCACCCACGGGGGTTTGAATTGCTCCTCTGGGTTCATCAGTAAATCATAGGAGATTGATAATGTATGTGATAATTTTCCTGGTTCTATACAGTACTTTTCAAATTTTGTTAATGCTCTACTATACCTCTCTGGATTTTGTATCGAGTCCAGGAAATGGTGTAGTTGCACTGCTTGCCAAAAAGGCAAGTTGTATAATCCATTTCTCTCCAATAATTTGCTAATTGAAGCCCAGTTATTTTGTATAAGGAACAATGAAGCTTGTTCCTGTTTCTTTTCTCTCAATGGTATAAAGCTTCTAGGATCTAAACCCGGGATAAACTGTGGGTTCCCTAATATTGGGAATAGGGGTGATTCCTTCTTTGTTAATTTACTATATATATTTGGGTGCGAGCATATCCGCAATGTGTTTCCTATTATTGGGTGATGTTTCAATTCCTTAGGTAACCACTGGAAAACCCATATCGCCCTCTTTAGGTCTATCTCTGTTTGAGTCTGCTCGATTTGTACCCATATTTTGTTTTCCGAGTGGTGCCACCAATCCAATATCCTACTCAGATATGCTGCGTAATAATAAGTTCGAATGTCCGGTAAAGCAAGGCCTCCATTTTTTTTCGGTAATGTTAAAGTTCTGCGTGCTATGCGAGGTCTTTTATGGGCCCATATATATTTCAAAAAAAGAGAGTGCATTGTCTTAAAAAAAACACTCGGTATCTTAACCGGCAGTGCACGCACCAGGTATAAAAATTTTGGTAACACTATCATTTTCAATAAATTACATTTACCGAACCAAGAGTGTAGCCCGCCATACCATTGTTTAAGTAGTTTCCTAGTCATTGCCAAAAGGGGTAAAAAATTAAGGTCGAACACCTGGCTTAACTTCGCTGGTATGTAGGTCCCCAGGTATTTCACTGCCTCCCCCCTCCATCTAAAACCAAAACTGGTTTTCAATAGGTTGATTTGGGCCACGGGTAATCCCACACCCATTGCCTCTGATTTTCCATAATTAATTTTTAAATAAGATATAGCATTAAATTTTTTAAATTCCTGTAATAGGTTTGGCAGAGAAATACCCGGTTTGGTCAAAGAGAATAACAAGTCGTCTGCATAACCAGCTACTTTATACTGTTTCCCTTTTACCTCTATCCCTTCAATATCCTGGTTCGATCTAACTCTGCACAGGAAAGGTTCCACCGTCAGGGCAAACAAAAGGGGTGACAGGGGACATCCCTGTCTGGTACCGTTTCTTATTGGAAAGGCTTCTGATAATAGCCCGTTGGCCTTTACCCTGTCTATCGGTTCTGTATATACCCTAGTAATCTTTTCTAGCATATTTTTTCCCAATCCAATGTGTCTGAGTACGGAAAACAGAAAAGGCCATCCCACTCTATCAAATGCCTTCTCTGCATCCGTACTCAGCACTACATAAGGGATCTTTTTTTCTTTTGCTACTTGCATCAAATTGAGAATTCTTATGGTATTGTCTTTTGCCTCTCTAGATGACATAAAGCCTACTTGATCCAGATGTATCAGGTTTGGGAGGAATTCTGCCAATCTACTTGCTAAGATTTTAGTCAATACTTTTAAATCCACATTTAATAGGGATATTGGCCTATAGCTGCCACATATAGCTGGATCTTTACCCTCTTTTAGTATTAATGAGATATGGGCTGTAAGTGTGTCTCTCGTCAGCTTCCCATCCAAACCTGATGCATTGTATAACTTTACCATATATGGTCCTAAGATATGGAACAGTACCTGATAATATTGTACCGTTAGGCCATCTGGGCCAGGTGCTTTCCCAGGGTTCATTGCCTTAACTGCCTGTTTTATTTCCTCTAGTGTAATCTCAGCCTCCAAGCTTTCACGATCCTCCTCCGAGAGTCTAGGTAGCTGTGACTGAACTAGATATTGATCTATATCTTGTTGTTGGGGGGGTGTCTCCTGTAAGTTATACAGAGAGGTATAATATGTCTCAAATTCTTTCAATATTTGTGCAGGTAAAGTTTTTTTAATTCCTTCTCTTGAGGTAATATATGGTATATAAGATCTCGTCCTCTGCTCCCGAACAGTTCTAGCCAGTACTTTCCCACATTTGTTACCCGCCTCGTAATTTAACTTACGGCACCTTTGTAAGGCAGCTTTTGCTTTATACTGCATCAAATCTGTTATCTTTTTCCTGACTAGTTTTAACTCGATCAAGGTTGCATCTATCGGTCTTTGTTTATGTTCTGTCTCAAGTTCCCTAAGTTTTCCTAGGAGTTGTGACAGTTGCTCATTTCTTTCTCTTTTAATACGTGCTCCATGTTTTATAAGGAGCCCTCTCACGACTACCTTATGGGCCTCCCAAAGTATTCCCATCTTACAATCCGGTTGCTCGTTTATTTCAAAAAAGCTTTTCATTTCTTTCTCGACTTCCCTTAGTATCTCTTCTTTTTGTAGTAGGCTTTCATTCAGTCTCCAGAAGCTCCTCCCCTGTGCAGAATTCGCTGTTAATTTATATAACAAAAATATAGGTGCATGGTCTGACCATGTGATACTGCCTATACTTGTATTTTGAACTGATTGTAATTGGGCATGAGGTATAAAAAAAAAATCAATTCTAGAGTAGGTCTTATGCGGTGTAGAAAAGAATGTGTATTCTTTTTCAGAAGGATGTTGTAGCCGCCATGCGTCTATAAGTTGAGCATTATATAGTATTTTTAAAATCTTTTTATTCCTTCCTGCTGAAAAAGTCGATGTCCCTGTTGATATATCCAGGGCTGGTGTTAATGGGCAGTTAAAATCTCCCCCCATAATTAACTGTCCTTCTGAGAACCTCATGAGCTTCTCTACTACCTTAGCTATAAAGCTATCTTGTCTGCTATTGGGTGCATATATTGTTGCTATTGTTATTTGTATTTCCCCTATTTTCCCCCTAACAAACAAGAATCTTCCTTCCGGATCCTGCATTTTGTCTTGGAAAGTCCATGGAACAGAGTTTGCAATGAGTATGGAAACCCCTCTTGCTTTTGCTTGTGTATAAGTGGAATGGTATGCATATGAAAAATTTCTATTTTTAAGAAACGGTAATTTATCTGTCCTGAAGTGCGTTTCTTGTATCAGCGCTATACTAGTATGTGACTGCTTTAATTCAGATAATAGCATGTGCCTTTTTTCTGGGGTATTAAGTCCCTTTACATTATATGAAACCACCTTTACATCCTCCATCATTCGCTCGTGGATAAAGAAGGAGAAAAAAAAAAAAAAAAAAAAAAAAAAACCCCCCCCCTACGGATTCGAGAAGGTCGGTCTCTACAAGAGAACGGCCTTCTCTTCCGTAGTTTCGGATAACAAAAAATATATCCTTATTTCACACGGCCACTTTCGTGCCACTTGTGTGACTTTATTAGTAGGGTCGTGCCCCGAAGTGACTCTCTGTGGACTCTCCCCCACCTCCTCCCACCACTTTTTATCAACATATTTTGGCCGTATCTTATTCTAAGGTCTACCGGCATTCCTCTCTTTCCCTTCATGGTCTTTGGTTTCCCTTAATGGACAGTGACATTCCCTTCTCACTGAATTACAAAAAAAAAAAAAAAAAAAAAAAAAAAAAAAAAAAAAAAAGGAAAACATCAAAATACTTGAGTAATGGTCCCGGGGATTGATGGGGAGGGGGTAGGGTCGAGGGAAACCTCCCTCTTCCCCTCCCTTACTTCCCCATCTATCCCTCCCCCCATCTACACAAACGCTATTCATCATAATATGGATATCACAACATTTTCATATTCAATAACTCAATCCTCCTCTTCTCCTCCCCCTCTTATTCTACCGAATTAAATTGTGAGTTAACCTTTATATACTTCATAAAACACACAACAAAACAAAAAAAAAAAAAAACAAAAAAAAAAAAAAAAAAAAAACCCCCCCTCCCCCGTACCCCCTATAATATTAGTGACAAGAGGAACAACTTCCATTCTATATTTCAATTACTGTGTAAAAAAAAAAAAAAAAAAAAAAAAAACCCCTTCTACTTCCCCATACCACCTATAAAATTAGTGACAAGAGGAATAACTTCCATCCTATATTCAAAACTGTGTCAAGAAGAAAAAAAAAAAAAAAAAAAAAAAAACCCCCCTTCCACTTCCCTATACCACCTATAAAATTAGTGACAAGAGGAATAACTTCCATCCTATATTCAAAACTGTGTCAAGAAAAAAAAAAAAAAAAAAAAAACCCCCTTCTACTTCCCCATACCACCTATAAAATTAGTGACAAGAGGAATAACTTCCATCCTATATTCAAAACTGTGTCAAGAAAAAAAAAAAAAAAAAAAAAACCCCCCTTCTACTTCCCCATACCACCTATAAAATTAGTGACAAGAGGAATAACTTCCATCCTATATTCAAAACTGTGTCAAGAAAAAAAAAAAAAAAAAAAACCCCCTTCCACTTCTCCATACCACCTATAAAATTAGTGACAAGAGGAATGACTTCCATCCTATATTCAAAACTGTGTCAAGAAAAAAAAAAAAAAAAAAAGGAGGGGGGGGGGGCGAGAAGGATGTATCAATAATTAACCCTTATTTCCCATAGGGGGATCTCACTACAGTCTCTTAATAGTCAAATTTCTTTATCTCCTCTCTTCTCTCGATAGGGTCTCTGGTCTTTTCTCCCGTTGTTGATGGTATACTGGCGGGTTCTCATTAGGCAGTCGATTCAGCCAATTTACTATTTGAATAGGGTCTGTCTCTATAAACGAAAAGAATGCCATCCTGTCTTGGTATGTTCTAAGGTTAAAATACTGTCCATTCCTCCGGAACGTTACCGAAAATGGGAACCCCCATCTATATGTGCATCCTGCTTTTCTTGCCAATTCTAATAATGGTCTCAAGAGAGCTCTTCTCCTCAGTGTACCTCTGGCAATGTCTGCATATATCTTAACTGGTACTCCTTCCACTTTTATATCCTGGTTATCCCACACTAGCCTTAAAATCGCCTCTTTATGCACATAATGAAATAGTCTACAGATCACATCTCTCGGTCTTCTCTCGTCTTTGCTTCTAGGGCCAAGGGTTCTGTGTATTCTTTCTATCTCCAAATGTTCCGGATATTTATCCTTCATGATCTGCTTAAAAATTTCCTCTGCTACTTCTGTCAGTTTTTCTTTCCCTACCATTTCAGGTATGCCTCGTATACGTAAATTATTACGTCTGTTTCTGTTTTCTATTTCCTCCAATTGTAGTTGTATCTTCTCATCTATCTCTCTTTGTATGTCTCTTGTTGATTCTAGTGATGTTACCCTCTCTTCAATACTTTTTCTGGCTACTGCTTCCTCCGCTAAGCCTATTGTAATATTTTGTATGTCTATCTTTATTTCCTGCATTTCTCTCTGATGTACCTCCTCTATTTTGCTGATCATCTGTTCTATGTCCGATTTAGTTGGGAGGGCTTGTAGCATAGCTTTTAGCTCCATGTTGTGAGATAAGCTCTGTACATAAGTGCAAGATGTATCATTCTCCCTTTGTGTTGCCTCTGGACTTTCAAGGTAATTCTCTGAAGTAGGGGAGGCAGTCAGAGAGCTAGGTACATCTCCTGACTCTGGGCTTGTTAGGGCACTATTTCCACTTCTTGCCATTTCTCTTGACGTCTTATGATTATTAGCAAAGTATTTGTCTATTTCTCCTTCTGGTTTACTTATTTTAGGTTTCGTCATATTGTTCTTTCCTTTTCTTTTTTTAGTTAGTGTCATACTTTCTTTTTAATTCTATGGCCTATTCTCTCTCAACTTCTATTAACTCCCCTGGAATATTTTATTCCAAATAACCACGGGGAAAAGCCACAGGACAAACAACCAGTAAGAAGAAATGCAGTCCCTTTTCCTCTTCAGTCTCTTAATTTAATCGTTATAGATATCACAGTCAATAGCCATCCAGCATACAATAGAGATATACGGGAAGGGGTATAAGATAGAAAAGAAAAAATATTATCTCACCCACATTCCAAACTGTCTTTCCAATAGGGTGGCTATCATTTCCCTTAAAAAATACCAGTATAAGAGGGAACCTGGTTTAAAGGGATAACCCGCATGGGTTGCCTTGTATCTGATCCAGGCCGACTCTCAAGACCTCTATCCTCCGCAGCTCCAGCCTCTATCTCCGCTCCTGGAGATTTTAATCTGTACAGACACCAAGCAGGGGGGCTCACCATCCAGGTACTCTCCCCTCCTCATCTGCAGCACTGGTTCCTCGGGGGGCTGGTATCCTATTCTCCTCCTGCTGGTCTTGCTTTCTTGCCTCCGTAACCTCTATTTGCTCTGGCTGATGGGGAATTTCGGCAATAGAGGCAATCAGCTGGAGGTTTGAGATACAGCCCCTTACTTGATCGAGCCGTCGGCGCTCCGAACGGCGGGGCCGGGATGAGCTCCGCTTCTGACCTCCTGTGTAATCTGGCCGCTTTTCCCTCCTCACCCGAGGTGCGGGCTATTCAGATATCGGCGTCCGGGTCACGGCTCACTTAGCTCTGCTGCTTTCGGGTGTACTCTCGGCGTCTCTACAGGCTCTGGCGGGAGAGGTGTTCAGCGGGAAGGCGCACAGCCCACACTCACATCGTCACTTCCGGGCACGCCCCACCCTAATCCTTAGCCAGGATTTTAACATCGCACTGTAACAGTGAGATGGGCCTGTAGGATTCCGGATACCGGGGATCCTTGCCAGGCTTGGGAAGCAAAATGATCAGTGCCTCACGCATCGAGGCTGGTAGAGAGCCCAACTCAAATGCCTCCTCAAACACCGCGAGCAGACGGGAGGTCAATGACTCCGAATACTGCAAGTAAAACTCGACGGGAAGGCCATCAGATCCAGGCGCTTTAGCAAAGCCTAGCAAAACAAGAAATGGCAGAGACTATTTCAGTCCGAGAAATCGGGGCCTCAAGCACCGTGACCTGTTCAGGGGTCAGTGTAGGGAACTCCAGGGTATCCAGCAAACCTGCCAGATCCAACGGGTCATAATCCACCTTAGAGGAATAAACCTCGCTAATGTACGAAGCAAACAGCTCCGCCACAGCTGCGGGATCCGAGGAGTCCCCCAACACCGAAGGGTGAAGTGTAATCACCACGGGCGGTCTATCGTCCATGTGTGCCAAATAGGCAAGCAATTTGCCCGATCGCTCACCATGCTCAAAAATACGTTGTCGGCTGAAAAATAATTTATGATTAGCCCGTTCCTGAAACATATGGTCCAGGGCCCTAGACCTTAGTTTAAGTTGGGAAAGTGCGTCCGGCGTCGGAAAACTGGCATACTCAGCTTCCAGTTCAACCAATTGATGTTCAGCAGCAAGTAGATCGGTCCGCGCCGCCCTCCGATGTCGAGCTATACGCGACGTTAAAAGTAAACGCGCATGGCCCTTGAAGGCCTCCCATACCGTCAGCATGGAAGCAGTGTCAGAGTTGGAGCTGAAGAAAAAGTCACATTCCATCGTCAAGGAGTCAATGTCCGGAACAGTCTTGAGCCAGAAAGGATTCAAGCGCCAGTGCCTCTGAGGAGGGGCAGTAAACGGGGACAGAGTAGCCATGTATGGGGCGTGATCCGAGAGCAGTCTCGGGCCAAAGCGGGCACTCAGAAGCCTGGGCAGGAGGGCCTGGGAGATCCATATACCATCAATCCTAGACATGGTGGAGTGGGATGTTGAGAAACAGGAGTAGGCCCATGTTGTGGGATGTAGACACCTCCATGAGTCAAGGAGGTGACAGCTAGTTAGCATTCTATGGAAACGCGTGGCCCTATCTGGGTAGGGTGGGGAGCCCGGTGCACCCACCCTATCCAGAGACGGATTGGAGACCGTATTAAAGTCCCCCAACCAGACTGCAGGGACCGAGGGATATCTTGCCATAAACATCATGCCCTCAGTCAGAAGGGTAGCACTAAAAGGGGGAGGAAAGTACCAGGCTAAGAAAAGTATGTCATGCCCCCCTACAGCTCCAGTTACAAAGACATATCTACCTAAGGGGTCCGTCACCACCTCCTTCACCGCAAAAGCCACAGACCGAGAGACCATCAACGACACACCCCTCGAATGAGAGGAGTGGGACGCATGAAAAGCCCAGCCAACCCACGGTCTGCGGAGGGCCCCAAGCAGGTTACCCTCAGCATGTGTCTCAACTAGCGCAATGACATCCGCCCTCTGCTCCTTGAGATAGGACATGATAACTGTGTGCTTGACCGTGTCTCGGATGCCTCGCACGTTCCACGTAAGAAAGGTCAGCCCTGCCATATCATCAGGGAGGAGAGAACATGTCGTGGCACAGGATGGGGGCAGCAACCCGGGACAAGCTTGAACCGCACCCGCCGCCCATGGCCCGAAGCCCAGGAGTCCAACCAAACAGTGTGAAAATATAGGGTAGTGCAAATACATGTCAGTACACAATTCACATAGCAAAACTCAATAAACATAAACCCCCACCCCCCACCCAGCCCAACACGCACCCCAACTTGTGTGAGCATCAATCCCAAAACCAAATAGTCCACAGGCTGCAGTGACCAGCCGCCCCGGGCAGGTCCACCAAAAGGCGAAGCCCCCCAGGACCAACCAGAGCACCGCACACCCGTGAGGGGGAACAATCTCCGAAGAGGGGTCCCATTTCTGGAACGCAACAGTGAGCACAAAATATGGCATCGAAAGTTCACAGCACCCATGGTGGGCATAGAGGCCTCCCGGCCGGAAGGTAAAAATAGGAAAAAGTCCGTATCGGCAAGACAGACATGAAAAAGAAAAAAGTTCCAGGGGGGAGGGGGGGGGGGGGGGGAGAAAGGTTCATTCGACCAAGAGGAGTCCAAAAACAAGGGGGGGGGCAGGCAAAGTTATCCGGGCATCCCAAGGAGGAGTACATTCCAAAGATATTAGAGTAACAGGGGAGCAATGGGAGCGCCAGCACGAGCTTCAAAGGCATGGAGGGGCATGTAGAAGGAGGGGGAAACAATGGGAAAACCACCAGGGCAGTTCTGGCTGAAGTACGGATAGTCCTCCAATGTACTCAGGGGCAGGGAAGGGGCAACAGACTCACCACTCACGGCAGACGTTCCAGCCAGGCTATCGCAGCGTCAGGGTCCTCGAAAAAATGCACTCTATCCTCTCCAACCACTCGCAGCCTGGCTGGGTATAACATTGCATACTTGAGGTTGCGGGTCCTAAGACGCCTCTTGACTTCACAAAACTGGCTGCGCTGCTTTTGGACTTCCGCTGAGAAGTCCGGGAACACCATGATGTTATGGTTGTCCAGCGGGATATTCCCTCGTTCCCTGGAGAGCCGGAGTACCGCATCCCTATCCCGAAAGTTCATAAAGCGGGCAATATAGACCCGGGGTGGTGCTCCCGGGGGCGGCTTCTTAGCTGGCATTCGATGTGCCCGTTCCACAACAAAAGCCTGTGAGAACGCCTCCCTGCCATACGATTTAACCAGGAGGTCTTCCAGGAATGTGGCAGGGGACGACCCCACCACAGCCTCCGGCAAGCCAATAAAGCGAACGTTATTATGCCTGGCTCTGTTCTCTAGGTCACCCTGTTTATGCAGCAAAAACTGTATGTCCCTGGCAGCCTGTTCTGCAGCATTCTGCATAGGGGGTAAATCATCCTCCACTCTGGAGAGCCGTCCCTCCGCCTCTGACATCCTGCCCCGCAACTTCTGGAAGTCCTGCCTGAGTAAGGATATGTCCACCTTTATCTCTTCTATTTTGGTGGTCAGGGACGCCTTACAGTCCGTGATGGCAGCCAGGATGATTGCCTGGTCCGCAGGCTGCGCCGCTGCAGCGGGAGCAGGCTGGGACGGTCCGCCATTTTGGGCCGCGCCGCTCCCCTCTTGGCGCCGAAACTTCTCCAGCTTAGCCGCCGCTTCGGATGGCCGTTTCGGCGGAGACATGACCAGGGCTGGATGGCGGTATCCACCGGCGGTCGGGGGTGAGGGTATCGCTCGAGTTTGGAGCCGCAGGATAGCTTAAACGGAGATCCGGCGGGAGAGCCTCACAAGAACACGTCCGCTCACATAGGTCTTCAGGCCACGCCCCCCCCAAGAAATTCTTTAAGTATATAAACAGTAAGAAAGCGAGGCCAGAACACATTGGCCCCATAAAAGATGATAAAGGAAATATGGCCACTGAGGACAGAGAAAAGGCGGAAGTGTTAAATAATTTCTTCTCTTCAGTCTTCACAAAAGAATCGGGGGGCTACACGAACCTTGCTTGTAAGGCCGAACTAAATAATACACCTCAGGAAGTGCCGCCATGGCTAACAGAAGATAGACGTATAACTAAACTAGAGAAACTTAACATAAATAAATCACCGGGACCGGATGGCTTGCACCCGAGGGTTCTTAAAGAGCTCAGCCAGGTGATTGCCAGACCCTTATTCTTGATCTTTAAGGATAGTTTACAGACGGGTATGGTGCCAGCTGATTGGAAAAAAGCCAACGTGGTACCAATATTTAAAAAGGGGCCGAGGTGTATCCCGGGTAACTATAGGCCGGTCAGCCTAACATCTGTAGTCTGCAAAATTTTGGAGGGGATGATAAGGGACCACATACAAGACTTTAGTAATGAAAACGGTAATATTAGTAGTAATCAGCATGGATTCATGAAAAATCGTTCTTGCCAAACTAATCTATTAACCTTCTATGATGAAGTGAGCTGCCACCTAGATAAAGGAAAGCCTGTGGATGTGATGTATCTGGATAAAGGAAGGTCTGTGGATGTGGTGTATCTGGATAAAGGAAGGTCTGTGGATGTGGTATATCTGGATAAAGGAAAGTCTGTGGATGTGGTGTATCTGGATAAAGGAAGGTCTGTGGATGTGGTGTATCTGGATAAAGGAAAGTCTGTGGATGTGGTGTATCTGGATAAAGGAAAGCCTGTGGATGTGGTGTATCTGGATAAAGGAAAGCCTGTGGATGTGGTGTATCTGGATAAAGGAAAGCCTGTGGATGTGGTATATCTGGATAAAGGAAGGCCTGTGGATGTGGTGTATCTGGATAAAGGAAGACCTGTGGATGTGGTGTATCTGGATAAAGGAAGGCCTGTGGATGTGGTGTATCTGGATAAAGGTAAGCCTGTGGATGTGGTGTATCTGGATAAAGGTAAGCCTGTGGATGTGGTGTATCTGGATAAAGGAAGGCCTGTGGATGTGGTGTATCTGGATAAAGGAAAGCCTGTGGATGTGGTGTATCTGGATAAAGGAAGGTCTGTGGATGTGGTGTATCTGGATAAAGGAAGGTCTGTGGATGTGGTGTTTCTGGATAAGGGAAAGCCTGTGGATGTGGTGTATCTGGATAAAGGAAAGCCTGTGGATGTGGTGTATCTGGATAAGGGTAAGCCTGTGGATGTGGTGTATCTGGATAAGGGTAAGCCTGTGGATGTGGTGTATCTGGATAAAGGAAGGCCTGTGGATGTGGTGTATCTGGATAAAGGAAAGCCTGTGGATGTGGTGTATCTGGACTTTGCAAAGGCTTTTGACACCGTTCCCCACAAACGCTTACTGTACAAACTAAGGAAGGTAGGTATGGACCATAAGGTGAGTACCTGGATAGAGAACTGGCTCCAGGGGAGAGTCCAGAGGGTGATGATTAATGGGGAGTACTCGGATTGGGCAGGTGTGGAAAGTGGGGTCCCCCAGGGTTCTGTCCTGGGACCAATCCTGTTTAATTTATTCATAAATGATCTAGAGGAGGGGATATCTAGTACAATCTCAGTATTTGCGGATGATACTAAATTAGGCATGCCAATATCTTCTATGCAGGATGTGGAAACCTTACAAACAGACCTGAACAAAATAATGGGGTGGGCAACTACATGGCAGATGAGGTTTAATGTTGAAAAATGTAAAGTAATGCACTTGGGGGCCAGAAACCAGAAAGCAAGCTAATCACTAGGGGGGGAACCTCTGGGTGAGTCTAGGATGGAAAAGGACCTGGGGGTACTGGTAGACAACAGGCTTGGCAGTGGAATGCAATGCCAAGCAGCTGTAAGCAAAGCCAACAGAATACTGGGATGTATAAAAAAGGGGATTCACTCCAGAAATAAAGAAATTATTCTCCCGCTCTACAAGACTCTGGTCCGGCCACATCTGGAGTATGCTGTCCAGTTCTGGGCACCGGTCCTCAGGAAGGATGTGCTGGAACTGGAAAGAGTCCAGAGAAGGGCAACAAAAATAATTAGGGGAATGGAGGACATCAGCTATGAGGAAAGACTACAAGCACTGAACGTATTCTCTCTGGAGAAGAGAAGATTGAGGGGGGAAATGATATCAACGTGGCCACTCACTAAAACTAGAGGAAAGGCGGTTTAACCTTAAAATGCGTAAGGGGTTCTTCACTGTAAGAGCAGTAAGGATGTAGAATTCTCTTCCACAAACAGTCGTATCAGCAGGGAGCATTGATAGTTTCAAAAAACTATTAGATGGGCACCTTAGAGACCACAACATACAGGGGTATACAATGTACAACATACAGGGGTATACAATGTACAACATGCAGTGGGTATACATTGTACAACATACAGGGGGTATACAATGTACAACATACAGGGGTATACAATGTACAACATACAGGGGGTATACAATGTACAACATACAGGGGTATACAATGTACAACATACAGGGGGTATACAATGTACAACATACAGGGGGTATACAATGTACAACATACAGGGGTATACAATGTACAACATACAGGGGTATACAATGTACAACATACAGGGGGTATACAATGTACAACATACAGGGGGTATACAATGTACAACATACAGGGGTATACAATGTACAACATACAGGGGTATACAATGTACAACATACAGGGGGTATACAATGTACAACATACAGGGGTATACAATGTACAACATACAGGGGTATACAATGTACAACATACAGGGGGTATACAATGTACAACATACAGGGGTATACAATGTACAACATACAGGGGGTATACAATGTACAACATACAGGGGTATACAATGTACAACATACAGGGGTATACAATGTACAACATACAGGGGTATACAATGTGCAACATACAGGGGTATACAATGTACAACTTACAGGGGTATACAATGTACAACATACAGGGGTATACAATGTACAACATACAGGGGTATACAATGTACAACATACAGGGGTATACAAGGTACAACATACAAGGGTATACAATGTACGGTTAACAGAAAACACACAAACACATCATAGGTTGAACTGGATGGACTGATGTCTTTTTTCAACCTCACTAACTATGTAACTATGTAACCACGTCCATAGCCACCCCTCTGTCCAAGTACACCATGTCCACAGCCACTCCTTTAAAGCATTACTAAACCTGGGACCCTGCATTCACTACATCTGGTCTCCCACAGTACACATAAATATAAATTGATAAATCCCTTTTCTCATCAGCAGTAGATAGCAGTCTTGTGACTTCTATCAGTGTTTGGTTAAAGATTGAGGGAGGAGTTTTCATTCTCCTCTGAGTGTTTTATGAGGCTTCAGAACCCCTGACCCTCAGCCTGGACAGTGTTGATTGGCCCTGTGCTGATCACATGCACCCTCCAAATAAAAAAAAACAATACACACTAAACTGAGCATGTGCAGGGTGACTCCAAAGGCTTGGTCTTATCAGGAGATGGATTGGGGACAGTGGAAGAAGGGGAGGATCAGAGAAGACAAGATCAAACAGCCTATTTAGACAATGCAGATAATTAACCCCTTAGGTTCCACAGTGAGTATAACAAGCATGCTTTACTGCATATACAGACTGATTTTACTGTTGTGGGTTTATAACACTTTAAGTAATATAACACGCAACCACCCTTGGGCCTATAAACCTCTCATCAGTCGGGAGTCTATGGTGACTTCACATCAAAGAACCCAAATTAGGGCCCCATTGCTATAGACAGCAATAAACATTTTTCTGTGCTATTGTATCAAAGCACAAAACACCGGGTATGGACAAATCAATACTTCCATAGCCATGGCCTCGTACACAAATATATAGAATACGGTGGAGTATTAAACCCCCGTGAAAATCCCGCCATTGAAGTGTTGATTTGTCGATAATGGAAATTTGGAGCTTTGATACACACAGATACATGTTCATTTCCGTCTAGCATTGCTGTTTCGAATTTGGTTCTTTGATGTTTTATACTTCCTCATAAAAAGAGTCGATTTTCTGACAACGAGGGTACTTTGTGGATGGATTTGGCTCTCTTATAATATCGTTCTCTGGCAGTCACTTGTCTATGGGGTCTTTTATAAAACCCTCAAATATCCTTCCTACTTTCAGACTTACAGGTCTGTAATTACGGGGTTGGCAGAACATTGGATTTGGTGCCACGACAGCCATTAAAGAATATCTAACAATGGAAACCAAAGGCTTAGACATGGAGTTCTTCTCTTGTAGGACTCTGTGAAGGGTGAACCCCTGGCTGGGTGTCTGGGTAACCCTCATTTTGTCTGAATGAAGCTTTTGGAAGAAGTATCATCTTCATATTGTTCATCATCAGCCATGCTCTCCGTCCTTTACTCAGAGCTATAAATTGGCTTTCTTTTATTAGTTGTTCCAAAAGGAGGAAAAAATACAAAGAAGTGAAATTTGGCTTGGAGAACCAATTCTACCGCATCTAAGTCTGGATTCTGCCTCACACTACAACAAGGAATGTCTGAAATCATTCAGTAAAGCAGTTCAAGTCAGTTCTTAGAACTTCCCAATGCAGTCAGCCTTTGACTCATCTACTCACCCGCCAGTCCAGCACCAACCGCCACGCACATCCAAAGTAGATGAAAGTAAAATGCGTCCAGTGGTTTGGTGGCCATAACCTCCAGCAAGCCTCAGTCTCTTCTCCTTCTACACCCCCGTACTATCTTGTCTTTCAGTTTTTCTGGTGTTTTGCAGGAAGTAGATAAAAAGACATGTAGGTCGGGTGAATTACAGGAGGCGGTGAGCTCTTGTGGTTTTCTGCATTTGCAGCTACTAGTTGTGCAGCTGTGCTTTCCTAGAGTTGTAAAAGTCACTATACTTGGGCCCCATGTCTAACCCAATACAGAGGTGAAATCAGGAAAGTACATTGCTCTGACACCTTTAGTATGTGTCACAGGTAAGTGCCGACCCTTTGTGCCCCCAGCCAGAGGTATGGACTGTATAGTCTAAGGAGCCTCTAACCCACAGTGTGGCATGGGCTTCTCTGAGTGACACTCCTGAATCTGAGCTCCAACCTCTGGAAACAGTCAGTAGTGTGCAGATTGAGCTGTAACATTGGCATTCTAGAACACTCTATAATGTCTCATAGTCACAATACATTAGAACCATAAACTGGCATACAGAAGAACTGCCGAGAACCAAACAAGCATTTTTATTTAGGTGTTATCCTGATGCTCTAAGGAGAATGTTTAGTTTTGTGATGTAGTAGGCACGTTCAAAGAGCCCATAAATTCCAGCTGATGACACAGAAAAATAATCCAAGAACAGCACACAGTGAGACACTGGGAGCACTGGGGAACCCAAGGAAGGAGATGAATGGCAGCAACAAGACACTGGGAGCACTGGGGAACCCAAGGAAATAAGGGAATGGCAGCAACAAGACACTGGGAGCACTGGGGAACCCAAGGAAATAAGGGAATGGCAGCAACAAGACACTGGGAGCACTGGGGAACCCAAGGAAGGAGATGAATGGCAGCAACAAGACACTGGGAGCACTGGGGAACCCAAGGAAGGAGATGAATGGCAGCACTGAGACATTGGGAGCACTGGGGAACCCAAGGAAGGAAGTGAATGGCAGCAACAAGACACTGGGAGCACTGGGGAATCCAAGGAAGGAAGTGAATGGCAGCAACAAGACACTGGGAGCACTGGGAACCCAAGGAAGGAGATGAATGGCAGCAACAAGACACTGGGAGCACTGGGGAACCCAAGGAAGGAAGTGAATGGCAGCAACAAGACACTGGGAGCACTGGGGAATCCAAGGAAGGAAGTGAATGGCAGCAACAACACACTGGGAGCACTGGGGAATCCAAGGAAGGAAGTGAATAGCAGCAACAAGACACTGGGAGCACTGGGGAACCCAAGGAAGGAGATGAATGGCAGCACTGAGACATTGGGAACACTGGGGAACCCAAGGAAGGAGATGAATGGCAGCACTGAGACATTGGGAACACTGGGGAACACAAGGAAGGAAGTGAATGGCAGCACTGGGGAGCCCAAGGAAGGAAGAGAATGGCAGCACCGGGACAGTGGGAGCACTGGGGAACCCAAGGAAGAAGGTAAATAGCAGCACCGAGACCATGGGAGCACTGGGAACCAAAGGAAGGAGGTGAATGGCAGCACAGAGACACTGGGAACACAGGAGATTCCAAGGAAGGAGGTCAATGGCATCTCTGAGACATTGGAAGCTCTGGGAACCCCAAGGAAGGGAGTAAATGGGAGCACCGAGACATTGGGAGCACTGGGAAACCAAGGAAGAAGGTAAATAGCAGCACAGAGACCATGGGAGCACTGCAAAGCGCCAGCATACACCACTCCCTGTGTCCAACACTAGGTGGAGCTATGACCTTTGACCTCTGAGTAAAAAACTCCTGACCTTTGGGGTGGGTCCATGATCCATTTCCTGTGTCAAAACCATCCCCTGTGTCTTTACCGGCAATAGGCAACCCTAACCCTAACCCCCCCAGAACAGCAGCTAAATGAGGGAGGAGTCAGAGTCGGGGAATGTTTGGGAGAAGTATTCGTCTCCATTCACATGGCTGTGACAAAGATGTAAACGTTTTATTGATCATTAGGCAAGGAACAGATTCCGGTGTAAATTATCAGGAAATAGATTTTTTAATGTAGAAAGATTGTCACGTTCTGTTTCTCGGTGGTATGCGTGTACACGGATATCCTCAGGTACAGATTTTCTGAATGCAGTGCATGTTTACCTACCTGGGTGTACGTCTCCATTGAAAACATTGCAGCTGCTTTCAGATCCAGAAATAAAATATGGTTGTAACTGCGTTTTCATTTTATTAAAAGAGAATGATTTTTATCTTAATGTATTCTATGCATTAGGATAAAAAGCCTTCTGTGTGTAGCAGCTTCCCCAGCACCCTCTAATACTTACTTGAGCCCCCTGTCCATCCAGCAATGTCCACAAGTCCCTCAGCCGTCCGGGACTCTCTCTCCTGATTAGCTGAGATTCAGCCATGACGCCATTGGCTCCCGCAGCTGTCAATCAACGTCAATTAGCCAATCAGGAGAGAGAGGGGGTGGGGCCAAATGGCAGCTCCGTGTCTGAATGGATACACTGAGCTGCAGTTCAGCTCGGGTGCCCCATAGCAAGTTGCTCGCTGTGGGGGCACTTGATAGGAGGGAGGGGCCAGGAGCAGAACGAGGGACCTAAGAAAAGGTGCATCTGGGCTGCTCATCACAAAACCAACTGCTTAGAGGAGGGAAGTGTAACATGATTGTTATTTAACAAAGTAAATGAGACTTTACAATCACTTTAGGGCTGTGCAAATGTTTTCCTATAAAAATACCAAACATGTCATACTTACCTCCTCTGTGTAGTAGATTTGTACCGAGCAGCCCGGATCCTCCTCTTCTCGGGTCCCTCTTCTGTGATTCTGGCCCCTCCCTCCTGTTCAGTGCACCCATAACAAGCAGTTTGCTATTGGGGCACCTGAGCCAAGTCACAGCTCCCTGTGCCCATTTAGACACGGAGCCCTGACCTGGCCTCGCCCCCTCTATCTCCTGATTGGCAAGTTGACTTTGATTGACAGCACCGACAGCCAATGGCGCCACAGCTGTGTCTCAGCCAATCAGGAGGGAGAATCTCAGACAGCTGAGAAACTTGTGGACATCGCTGGACAGAGAGGGACCTCAGGTAAGTATTAGGGTGGCTGAGGGGGCTGCTGCACACAGAAGGCTTTTTATCCTATGGCATAGATGCATTAAGATAAAAAACCTTCTGACCTTACAACCACTTTAAGCATTAGAACACAGCCGTTCGTCTAATGCAGTAAGAAGATACAACAATAAACCCCTATGCTCCACTCTAGACAGACTGCAACCCAAAGCATCTCCTACCAGGTCTGATTCCTCCTCCCTCTACCCTTTAATATGCTCCCTCTACTCTTCCTGCTCACACTTGTGTCCTCTCTCCTCAAATTCTCATTTCTTTACCCCTCTTCTCAGCACCAAATCTAACGCATATAATTCTCACCCCTACCCTCTCCCTACTACTATACTCATCACATCCTGCAAATGCTGAACCCACATGCTGACCCAAACACCAGGACAGGGCGGTTATGTGCACTCATATACACCCCACTCCCATTATACTTTCCTCACCCTCCTCCTCCAAATCTCTCGGGATATCCCCCCTAATCCTTACCTTCCAGTATCTCACTGCCACCCCCACACCTGACACCCTCCTTCCTTTCACAACAGCCGCAATCCACTTCGTTTATGCTCTATCCCCCTGCTACCAAAAACCAGCCCCCTGTAACAAGATCACCTCTGTCCATGATGTTTTTATCATCCATTCCTTTGGCACGCTTGGTTAAAATACTTACTAAAACCTGGCCTCAAGAATCTAACACTGCCTCTCCCATTGAGGCCTCCACTGGACTCACTCGCCTTCGTTGGTTTTTGTCTATCCACACTGTGCACTTTTCAAGTTCTTCCCACCCCTCCCTTTCTTCTTGTGAGACTCACTGTATTTGTCTGTTTTCTCCAATTTCGAAGGATTGCAGTCATTTACTGGCCTCCTGGACCAGCATCTCCCTTCCTTGAGGACTTCTCTGCCTGGTTGCCCTACTTTGTCTCCTATAAAATACCAACTATCATTCTTGGTGATGTTAACATCCATCTTAATGTTAACAGCCTGGCTACAGCAAAGGGGCCAATCCAGCAAATTATTGCACAAATACTTTAGGCCCGGATCCAACTGATCTGCTAACTCCACATAAACTGGGGACACCCATTCAGTATCCAAACCCTGACACAGGAGCTTCTCCCATTCTGTTAGCATATGAGAGTAGGCAGTATAGGGAGAATCTTTGGTGGAACGCAACAGCTTATGTGTACCAAATGAGACAGCCAAGGCTTCTGGGACCCCACGGGGATCCTCAATCTTATACATCCCATGCATTGAAGAGTTGCTGCTTCCAGGCATGAAGATGGCAGCTTCCTTCACCCCATGCTCCCTGGCAGTGCAGCCCATGTGCATGGAAGATATGGAAATACCTGGACAGATGACACCTTCTCTAAACATAAAAAGTAGTGAAGAACCCAACGGAAACACATACCAGGCCATCGAGCCTCTCCAATGACTTATAGCAGACCAATATTTTATTTCAGGTTGCAGTCAGGACACAAAGTGAAAAACAAGCAGCCAATAGAACACATCCATAGAGCCAAGCCCATGTTTTCAACTCCCTGTATAGTGTGGAGAAGGGCTACACCATGCTGTATGGGTTACCATCCCCCTTCTGGCTTCACAAAATGGGTTCTAACCATTCCCTATTCTGTTCCACCTTAACAATTGTTTCTCGATAATGGAGGCCTCGGGTTTAGTATCTCGAGAATGGAGGCCTTGGGATTTAGTATCTCGGGAATGGAGGCCTTGGGATTTAGTATCTCAGGAATGGAGGCCTTGGGATTTAGTATCTCAGGAATGGAAGCCTTGGGATTTAGTATCTCAGGAATGGAGGCCTTGGGGTTTAGTATCTCGGGAATGGTGGCCTTGGGATTTAGCATCTCGGGAATGGAGGCCTTGGGATTTAGTATCTCGGGAATGGAGGCCTCGGGTTTAGTATCTCGGGAATGGAGGCCTCGGGTTTAGTATATTGGGAATGGTGGCCTTGGGATTTAGTATCGCGGGAATGGTGGCCTTGGGATTTAGTATCTCGGGAATGGTGGCCTTGGGATTTAGTATCTCGGGAATGGAGGCCTCGGGTTTAGTATCTCGGGAATGGTGGCCTTGGGATTTAGCATCGCGGGAATGGAGGCCTTGGGATTTAGTATCTCAGGAATGGAGGCCTTGGGATTTAGTATCTCAGGAATGGAAGCCTTGGGATTTAGTATCTCAGGAATGGAGGCCTTGGGATTTAGTATCTCGGGAATGGTGGCCTTGGGATTTAGTATCTCGGGAATGGTGGCCTTGGGATTTAGTATCTCGGGAATGGAGGCCTCGGGTTTAGTATCTCGGGAATGGTGGCCTTGGGATTTAGCATCTCGGGAATGGAGGCCTTGGGATTTAGTATCTCGGGAATGGAGGCCTCGGGTTTAGTATCTCGGGAATGGAGGCCTCGGGTTTAGTATCTTGGGAATGGTGGCCTTGGGATTTAGTATCTCGGGAATGGTGGCCTTGGGATTTAGTATCTCGGGAATGGTGGCCTTGGGATTTAGTATCTCGGGAATGGAGGCCTCGGGTTTAGTATCTCGGGAATGGTGGCCTTGGGATTTAGCATCTCGGGAATGGAGGCCTTGGGATTTAGCATCTCCGGAACGGAGGCCTCGGGTTTATTATCTCGGGAATGGAGGCCTCGGGTTTAGTATCTCGCAAATGGAGTCCTTGGGATTTAGTATCTCGGGAATGGAGTCCTTGGGATTTAGTATCTTGGGAATGGAGACCTCAGGATTTAGTATCTCGGGAATGGAGACCTCGGGATTTAGTATCTCGGGAATGGTGTCCTTGGGATTTAGTATCTCGGGAATGGAGACCTTGGGATTTTGAATCTTTGAAATGGAGACCTCAGGATTTGGTACAAACAGCCAACACCCCCAGAAAGTGCTTCTTCCAACATTTCCACTGATTTCCATCGAACACTGGCCCCCTGAGCTGCTCAACTGACCCTCAGAGGACATAAAAAGGCTGTCACAAGTTTATAAAACAAAAACCTCAATTTATTATTATAATAAAACCATATCTCACCAGAATTATGAACTTACTACAAATCAACAGAAATGCGTTGAAAAGAGAACCTGAATTATGGTGCTTTTTGATTTTGAAGTTTGGAAGGAGAAGACGAGGTTTTTAGCTTCTGTTTATATCTCTAACGGGGGGATTTCCTATCAATTCCTCTGTTTGGGAGATCTATGCCATGACAGAAGTGAGGGATTCTCAAGGCAGGGGACACACACAATCCTAACCTAACAGAGATTCTAACCCCTCTTGTAGGAAATATGTAGATTCGTATTCTGGTGTCTCCGTAGAAAGGATTATTTACACTATTCAATGCTATGTACAGAGCACTAGGTTGTTTACAGCCTTAAAGGGAACCTGTCATATCCTCATAACTTCTATAACTTTACTATAAGAGATCAGGCATCACAGGCTGCCTCCCAGTGTCCTTCATCCCCAGCTACTCTTTTCTTTTCACACCAAGAGAGCTTCCTCCATCCCAAGGGTAAGTCACACTGAGGTCTATCGGTCTGTTGTGCTAACACATCATAGGCCAAAGCGAATGCCCCAGTGGTCTCTATATCATTGGATTTGGGAATGGGACAACCAAGGCTGAGCTAAGAAATGATAAAAGATGAATTCTCATTGTGCTCCTGAACTTTCTAGGCTCCCCGGGTAGAAGGAAAAGGTACCTGTATGTACCTAATGAGGTTTTTTCTTCTATTACTATAGAGTAAGTTACAAAGATGATGAGAACCTGACAGGTTGACATTAAAGTCATTTTTCTGTTTCTATAAAAATACCAAATGTTATACTTACCTCCTCTGTGCAGTTGGCTTTGCCCAGGGCAGCCAGGATCCTCCCCTTCTCAGGTGATTCTTTGCTGCTCTTGGCCCCTCCCTCCTGCTTGCTATGGGGGCACCTGAGCCGAGCTGCAGCTCTGTGCATCCATTTAGACACGGAGCTGCTGTTCCACCCCGCCCTCTCTCTGTTCTGATTGGCTAAGTGACTTTGATTGACAGCAGCGGGAGCCAGAGGTGACACTGCTGTGTCTAATGGCGCTTTTCCACTGCATGGAACCAAATGGTTCAGTTCGCTTTTGTGCTTTTCCACTGCTGGTACCGTATGGTACGGTGTAGGAACGGTACGGTTGCGCTTTTCCACTACATGGAGCCGAACGGTACGGCTCGCTTAAACAGTACCACCTCAGTTGTGGTTCCAACAGGGCCGTACCGGTACCATATCCCACAATCCTTTGCATGCAGCCTTGACTGTTTGTCACTACTAGCCACTGATTGGTCAGAGGATCATGGTTATCCCACCCACTTTACTTTAGTGGAAAAGCAAACCGTACCGAACCGTTCCAACACCGTACCATGCAGTGGAAAACCAACAGAGCCAAGCAGGGCCGAGTGGAGCTGAGCCGGTACTTGCAGTGGAAAAGTGCCATTAGCCAATCAAGAAGGAGAGTCCGAAGCAGCCATGGGGACTCATGGACATCGCTGGACAGAGATGGGGGCTCAGGTAAGTATTAGAGGGTGCTGGGGCAGCTGTTACACACAGAAGGCTTTATATATTAATGTATAGAATGCACTTTCTGCCTTTACAACTCCTTTAATTCTCACACTTTCTTTTTCTGAAACCTAACCTAGAAATGTGTTTGTCAATGGCCTTGGCTGGCCTTTCAGTCAATGAAACACAAGGTGGTATAGAAAGGTCTTTAAGGTCTTTAGATATATAGGAGGATGTTGTTGTGCCCTCACAAATTCCCAGAACACCCTCCATAACCGTCCACAGATAATGGGAGCTCATGGGTTCTGTATGGACAAGCCGTTTATTTTTCCTTTTGGAAGCCATGCGTTTTCTTCTGGCTGTATCATCCCAGAAGCATTTTCTGCTCAGAACTTTCCCATTTGTTCTCCTTTGTCCAACATTCTGGTTGTGGTTGAGGGCTGCAAGTTTCACCCTGGCTTCTAGTTCATCAAGTCCAGAATGAGGCCCTCTAGTGCTCAATGTAAGAACATTACTGTGAAACATGGCAGGGACCCCAGACTGGCAGTTCCAGGTCAGATGTCTCAGATCTTCAATGAGCTGGGGGTCACTTACTATTTCTTCTACCCTCTGAAATGATGGGCTTCCAGGTTTCAGCCACAGAGTTTCTCTCAAAGTCTTCTGGGAGAGATCTTTGTGTTCACATTGTTTATAGAGACGTCCCTCTTCCCATGAGTGCTTGTTAACAATATGATGGATTACTGAGAGCCATTTTTCTCTCAGTAGATCCTTGTTGTTTTTAGATGTCTGGACTGACCACAAAAAATGCTCATGAATGGTTCTGATCCAGGGCCTGATGTTGGCACAGAACCTCGACCGGCTAGCAGCCCTTAGCCTCTTTGATAAGTTCTTAGCATATTGCCACACATTGAATTGATGAGCAACGTGGGGATAATTTTCCATCATGGATTCCACAACATTCTTATCCCTGTCAGAGGTAAAACAAGCCACGTCCAGTCCTTCTGCGACAGCGCGGGACATGCAGACTTCAAAGCTGCGTTTCTCCATATCCACCAAGGATTGGCATTGAGAATTTCCGATGATTTCAAAGTCTACAATTTTCTCTGCGATGGTGTCAGTAAGAGTGTAGACACAATGCCCAGCATTACGCCCTGAGGTGCCAAACTGGCTGGCCCCAGCCAAGGATACTGGACTGTCTTGAAGTTCTTGGGTGACTTTTTTATGTTCTTCCTCCCAAGCTGCATGGATCGCAGGATAGCAGTAGTATTTTTGGTAGTAATGATATTTATTTTCTGAAATGTGCCTCAAGCCCAAATTGTTGAAGAGGTCATGGGCTTCCTTATACCGGAGGCCACTACAAAAAAAGGAGGCTGCCATGAGGACATTTCCAGCAAAGAACCTTTTCACCCTTGGTTGACTTTCCCAAATTTTAAAGAAATGTCCGTCCTGACATTGACCTCGGATGATGACGGCTGAGCCTTTATACTCCTTGTTAAAGCTTTTCACCAATTTAGTGCAGCCAGAAGCCTGCCGACACTTCACCATGTACACAAGAGAGTCCAAACAGTCTTCAAACACTACCAGCCTCCGGCCTCGAACAATCTTCTCTAGAGTGTCGCTTTCTTGGGTCATACTAACTTCAGATTCTGGATGGAGTTCTTCCATGGGGTTGTAGTCTTTATTATGGTCGGAGGACACAGATAACGGCAGGCCGCCTGGTTCCATATGGTCGGAGGACACAGATAACGGCAGGCCGCCTGGTTCCATATGGTCGGAGGACACAGATAAGGGCAGGCCTCCTGGTTCCATATGGTCGGAGGACACAGATAACGGCAGGCCGCCTGGTCCCATTAGAGGATGTGGAAAACTCTGAGTGCTTGTGGCAGGAAGAGCATTGTGAAAGTTGATATTCTTCAGAAGGTCCTGAGTGTTGTAGCCAACAGCTGCAAGGCTTCCCAAGCCATGTGTAGGCTGCTTGATGATGGGCGTTATCTGCGGAGTGCAGTAGGACTGTAAAGGAAGGGATAACATCAGTACAGCCTGTGTCATTGGAAGGACAGGTGCCTGCTGGGATTTCTGGGGCTGATTCAGAAGGTTGTTATCTGTCTGAGTTCCGGCATCCACCAATACTTTCCCTTCATAGATGTTCTCTGACATTAGACATCGATTACAAATAAAGGAACTAATGTTCTTGGCTTCTATTCGCTCAGATTTCTTTTTCCTTTTCCCAATTATTTTCTGTTCATCAATCAAAGGTTTCCCTTCGGAGGCTTGTGGAAAAATTGCAGGCAAAGCATTATGCTTCAAAAATCTTTTCTGAGCAGTAAAAATATAACTGTCCTTGGTGAAATGGGCGGAGCACATGCGGAAAGTGTCCGTCTTCTTCCCTTCATAAATTTTACCTGCCAAAGTATTGGCATCCTGGAAAACCTGGCCTGTCTGCAGAATCCACTTCTTGATGCGCTCTATGGAGCTGGGAAAGGAGTGCAGGACAATTCCTGGGAATTTCTGGTTGTTCCCAGTCTTGTGTGGACACCCCATGATGATGCAGTTCGGCATCCTGGCATACCTGAAATAAAGCACATGGGTAAGGTGAGATCAATAAAGCAAAGCTTCAGCTAAATACGTGACAAGTTTATAGGAGCCGTGCCAATAGAAGTGGAAAATTAGCACTCAACTCTTCATTCGTCACCATGATAAGATTGGTAGAACACACACCACAAACATACAATGCCCCCCCCCCCCCACCGACACCATGATAGATTGGCAGAACACACACCACAAACAAATAATGCCCCCCCCCCACCATCACCATGATAGATTGGTAGAACACACACCACAAACAAATAATGCGCCCCCCCCCCCCACCATCACAATAGATTGGTAGAACACACAAACAAACAATGCCCCTCCCCCCCACACACACCACAAACAACACTTAGGAAACAGTGCCCATAGGTCAATTAGTTTCAGTATTAATTACAGTAATAGGAAACACAAGGGTAATATAAGGACACTGAATTTCAAAAGAGACAATTTCCCAAAACTGCTCTCTCTGCTAGAAAATATCATATGGGATAGAACCCTGGAAACAAAGAACACGGAGGAAAAATGGGAGTGCTTCAAGAGCATACTTAACAAAGGGATTGGCCAGTGCATTCCAAAGGGAAATAAATTTAAAAGAGCAAAACTCCAACATAAAAATGCATATTAATGCTAAAGAAAAGGCATTCAAAAAATACAAGACTGAGGGGTCATTGGCAGCATTCAAACATTACAAAGAGTGTAATAAGAAATGTAAAGACGAAATCAAGGTGGCTAAAATAGAACACGAGAGACATATAGCGGAAGAGAGTAAAAAGAACCCCAAGAAACTCTTTAGGTATATAAACAGTAAGAAAGCGAGGCCAGAACACATTGGCCCCATAAAAGACGATAGGGAAATTTGGCCACAGAGGACAGGGAAAAGGCTGTCAGGGTTATTGGGTGATTAAATAAAAATTGAATTATTAAAGGGATTTTGAACAGCATAGCTTCCATCTTGTTTGGAGGTGAATGAAAGTTCATATGTGTTCTTTTGCAAAATGTCTGTTACAAAAGAGTCTAGAATTTCTACAGAACATCTTTGTAAGTCTTTGGTCATAAAAAGGTGGTACGTGGACATCTCATCAGATAAGGGTGATTTTAGCCAGACACCATACTAGTCACTGATGTCCAGACGTTAGTCTGTCTGTATTTAACAATGGACAATAGTGTATTCATTAGGTTCATTTGAACTATATACAGTATTTTTTCTTGCAAAAAGTTTTTATTTTACATTAATCAGTGAACAAAAACAGGATCAATTTCGAGAACAATACAGATCATGAGGGTATCACAAGAGAACACCAATATAATCAAATAGTAACTGAACCAGAATGTTATCATGAGGCAGAAGTTAGAACAAAACAGTCATGTTGGACCGCATAAGGAAAATAAAAAAAAAGGGGGAGAAATTTTTTATCAGATAGGGGGGCGGGGAAGGCCCTCCCCAGTCCCAGGAGACCCCCATTGGGATCACTAACTGTCTCCAGAGAGAGGGGGGGACCTCTACCACCAGCTTTCAACCATAAAGATTCCGTGAAGTGGGGAAGAAAATATAAAAAAAAAAAAGGGGGGGGGGGAACACAAGACAGCTAAATATATGAGTGCTGTAATGTGAAGTGTCAGCGATTCCAGGGGTAAAACAAACCAAAGTGACCTCATGGATAACAGTCATTATCTGTGTATTAGTGAAAAATCGAAAAAAGTGCGGCCAACAATCAATCAGCCAAGAACAGCGGTCTATGCTTATAGAGTTCTCAGGATACGGAGAACAAGAAAAAAAGGGGAGCGAGAAAGGGGAAAGAAGAAAAGGAGGGATAGAAAGGCTCGTCTTAGATCAGGCAGGGGAGAAGAGAAAGAGGGAGGAGGGGTTATGATAGTGCAGGCAGATCAGAGATTCCCAGCATCTGACGATAAATGACCCGGATAAAGGGGGGTGTTTGTATATACTGCCCAAGGCTCCCAAACTTTCTCAAATGTGTCATTTTTATCAAGTAGTATGCTAGCCAATTTCTCCTGGGTCATGAGCCAGGAAATTTTCCTTTTAGCTGCATTGAAGGAAACTGTATCCCGCTTCCAAGACCTAGCCACCTAGCCAAAGTCATTTTAGCACCCAGCATGATGAAAAAAAGAAGTCTGGATAAGTGTTTAGGGGCACGTTCGATGGGAAAATTTAGGAGGGCTATTTTGGGATTTTGTGGAATAGCGAGGCCCGATTTTCTCCGCATTAGGTGAAAGATTTTGTTCCAATAGGATCTAATGTGTGGGCAAGACCACCAAGTATGGAACATCGAACCAGTCATTCCACAATTGAAGAAGGGAGAAGCGTTGGGAAACATCAAGGCCAATCTGGTCGGGACCCTGTACCACCTGGTAAAGATTTTCACGTTAGCTTCTATCAGAGCAACATTCAAAATACCCCTATAGAAGCGGAGGGAGCATCGGGTCCATATTTTATGCGAGAACGATTCGTTCAGGTCTGATTCCCAGGAGGCAGCATAAGATGGTATGCCTCCCCGGCACCCGCCAGGGAGGCATAGATAGTGGAAATACCACCTCTCTGATCCAGAATGTTAGAGCACCAATTCTCATACGGAGTGAGTCGAGGGGGTTCAATATCCAGTCCTGGTGGGAAGTCGGGGTTGTTAAATAGATGGGCCAAGGGTTTCAGGTCAGACGTGAGGGCTGAGAGTTTGTACAGTTTATCGCATAGAGATATGGAGTGTGATAGAGTGGGAGAAAGCATAGGGGGTCGAATCTTAGGTTTACACCAGAGGAGGAAATCAATCGTGTGGTGGGGGACCGCTTGTCTCTCAATACGCACCCAATCGGGTTTCTGGCCCCTGGAGTATATGATTGATAATTGGGCGAGTTGAGCCGCCTGGTAGTACCACCATAAGGAGGGGAGGCCCAAGCCCCCGTTATCTTTCCTACGAAAAAGAGTGGATTGCGGGCAGCGGTGACCTTTGTTGCCCCAAATGTAGTGAATAATTTTGGATTGTAGTGGTGACAGTTGCGATTTTTTAAGGCGGATTGGGAGAGACCTAAATAGGTAAAGGATACGTGGCAGCAGGGTCATTTTGACCGTATTGATGCTCCCTATCCAGGAAAGCTCAAGTTTGGGCCAAGACTTAAGGTCTTCTTCCAATTTTCTAAGGGTGCTGGGATAGTTTACTTCATAAAGTTTATCGATCGAGCTAGGTAGGTTGATCCCGAGATAGGGGATGAGATGAGAGCTCCAGGTGAATGGAAAAAAAGTCAGAAGATTGTCTAATGAACTAGCAGGTATGGAGATATTCAATGCCATTGATTTAGCGGTGTTGATGTGGAGGCCCAAGATTTGGCCGAACGTATGTAAGAGTTTGAGAAGGTTAGGCATGGATGTAAGAGGAGATGTGATGAACAGCAGGAGGTCATCAGCAAACAGGGCGCACTTATGTTCTTGGGTCCCGCAAGTGACCCCTTTGATATCTGGGTGAGTCCGGATCGCAATAGCTAGAGTCTCAATAGCTATAGCGAAGATAAGCGGGGAGAGTGTGCAGCCTTGTCTAGTGACTTTCTTAATAGGGAAAGATGAGGAGTATTGCCCTGCTACGCGGATTTGGGCAGACGGGTTGGAGTAGAGTGACTGAAGCAAGCCCTGAAAATTGGGACCAAAGCCCCATCTTTCCAGGACCTGGAATATGTAGGGCCACAAGACCGAGTCGAAGGCTTTCTGAAGATCAATGGAAAGGAGGTATCCTTCTTGCTCATGACCACCATTCCACCGAGAGCGGAGGAGGGAGATGATATCAATTGCTCTCCTTATCTGGTCAGTGCCCTGTCGACCTGGAATAAATCCAGTTTGGTCAATATGAACATAGCTAGCGATAAAAGAGGATAATCTGTTTGCTAAGACTTTGGTAAGGATCTTAAGGTCGTTGTTAATTAACGAGATCGGACGATAGTTTGCTACATAGCTAGGGTCCTTTCCGGGTTTTGGGATAAGTGAGATAGTGGCCGCGTTCAAGTCCGGGGCTAGGTTATGGCCGTCTCGGAGAGAATTAAAGAAACGGACCATATAAGGTACGAGGGTGGCATCAAATTTTTTGTAATAAAGATTGGAGAGACCATCCGGGCCAGGCGCCGAATTAAGTTTGAGGGACTTGAGAACTAGTTGGACTTCGGATTCAGAAATAGGTTTCTCCATAAGAGCAGAGTGTTCTTTGGAGAGAGTGGGGAGGTCTAGCTCGTTAAGAAAGCTATCCGCGTTGGAAGGGGAGATCGGAGGGGCAGAGTAGAGTTCGGAATAAAAGTCTTAAAAGGCCGCTAACACTTTCTGAGGGTGTTGAGTCAGGTCGCCTTGTTTAGTACAGATCTTAGGTATGGAAGTAGATTTTGCTTTGGGATTCAGTTTAGTTGCAAGTTTGGTACCTATTTTGTCTCTAGAGATGTATAAGCGGGCACCTGACCAGCGAATATGTTTTTCCGCTTCAGTCGTGAGGGCAAGGTTTAGGGCTAAACGGGAAGAATCGAGTTTAGCGAGGGAGTCTGTTGAGAGGTTAGCTTTATGCGATTTCGATGCTGCGAGAAATGCTTTCGTCAAAGAAGCTATAGCCTGCATGCGGTCATGTTTCAGCTGGGAAGCTATGTTAATAAGCTTGCCCCTGATCGTGGGTTTATGTGCAGCCCATAGAATATCGGGGGAGACGTCCCCGGTATCGTTGTCATGGAAGTATGCTTTCAAGGCATCCGTGACAAGCGCACAGCACGCAGGGTCGCTCAATATAGCTTCATTAAGGCGCCACCTGGACGGTTGGCCAGAGCATGACGACCTGGCTAGTGAGAGGTGAACCATGGCATGGTCCGAGAGTGCGGTTTCCCTAATGTTAGCTTTTAAGGCTAGACATTTCATGGACGTCTTAATGAAAATATGATCTATTCGTGAGTAAATACGGTGTGGGGCCGAGTAATGTGTGTAATCCTTGGTCTGTGGATTAAGTTCCCTCCAAATGTCCGAGAGATCAGAGGAAAAGACAGAGCGAGCGATTTTGGTGCTTTGTTTGGGTAAATGTTTATTTTTAGAAAGACCCTTCAGAGAGGGGTCGATGGAACGATCCAGGGCCACATTCGTGTCTCCCCCTAGGATTACAAGTCCTTTGAAAAGGGGGTGATAGTTTATCCAACATTTCCTTAAAGAATGTTGCCTGTCCTTTGTTCGGGGAGTAGTAAGAAATGAAGGTGTACGTGGTGTTATCTATGATGCCAGTGACTAAGAGGTAGGGGCCTTCCGGGTCAGCGACCATATTGGACAGAGAACAGGGTACATTTTTGTCAATACACACAGCCACCCCTTTCGTCTTAGAATCGGCGTTAGGCAAAACATTTTTTATCAAACTTGTGATGAAGAAAGGATGGTCGATAGCTCTTGGGGAAGTGAGTTTCTTGCAGTAAAGCGACATCAACGTGTTGGGAGTGATAGAGTTGGAAGATTTTCCGACGTTTAATGGGAGAGTTCAGACCTTGCGTGTTATGTGAGACTATGGATAGGTGAGGAGGTGCAGAAGTGGATGCCATACTGGACCAGAGAGGAGGGCTGCCCCTGGGTGTATCAGAGGACTTACCTTAGGAAAAAGCAGAGAGGGTCCGAGCAGGATGATCTCCGAGCTGGAGACGGGATGGTAGGTGAGTTCTTGGTATGTGCGTCAGCTGGGAATATCTTCAGAGGCTGGAAAAGCTGCGGTAGATGGGGGAAGAGACAGAGGGGGTGAAGAAAAGAGAAAGGAAATATTAGACAAAGAGAGCGAGGTTCAAAGCACCAGACCGTGGGTGCAGATTGAAGCGCACAGGTGCAAAACCCTAATACGACAAAGATAAACTCAAAAATAAAAAGGGGAGGGGGGGGGAAACATACCAAAAACAAGTAGGAGACCGAGTTCCCTGGGCCCAGCCGGGTCTGGGAAGTCGCCTCCGAGTCCTCGCCTAGGACGCCCAACAGGGGCTCCCAGACAGGTAAAGAGAAGGTTGCCCGAGAGTAGAAGCAGGGCTCTGCTCAAAGACAAAATGAGGCGCATGGCAACCGCCTCAGCCAAATTACCTATGCTGAGAGTGAAAAGAAAAGGGAGAAGGTCCCTCCTCCTTTCACCCTTCAATCAGAAAACTATTGACAAAGACCATTTAAAACATATAAACACTTCATATAATGTAGCATCAATTCAAACGGAGAGGAAGAGAAGACAAAAAAATGGGAGGGGGGTAGGGGGTAGTGGGTATAGGTAATAGTCCTGTGAGCACCGGAGTAGAGCCCCCCCCCCATCCAATGCCCATGGGAGGGCGTGATGAGTCGGATAACAAAGGTGAGGGAAGGGGAGAGAAGAGCAGGATGGGAAAGATTTCAGGGGAGGTAGAGGGAGAGGGGGGATAGGGTAAAGAGAAGGAGATATAGGGAGGAAGGGAAAGGCAGGGAGGAAAGGGTGGGGGAGGGAAATATAGCACAACCCTGTGCTAAGTGGTACCCGCTAGGGGAGGTGTAGATTTAATAATGTCAAGAACAAAAAGATGAAATCCGTGACGTGAGAACAAGAACCAGAGTCACTCAGGCGAAAAAGCCTGAGACAAGGTGTCATGTAGGCAAAAAAAGGTTGAGCCGGGAGATATTATCCCCCCCCCAAAAAAAAAAGTGTCCTCAGGGTGGTCTGGGTTCTCGTGATCGCTTGCATTGCTGTTTAACCCACAGTGGAGTCACGGGGCTGGTAGGAAAGGGTCGTTTGGGAGCTGGTGGTCCTTTATGTTGACTCGCAGAAAGCTGTTCTTGGGAAAGGAGACCCAGTTGGAGCATAATCTTTTCACCATCTGGAAACGAAGAAAAACCATAGGACTCGTTGCGGTAGGAAAAAGTCAATCTGAAGGGAAAGGACCAGCGATAAGTAATATTCTTCTGGGTGAGAATCAGTAGTAGTGGCTTCAAGGACCTCTGTTTCTGGATAGTGTAAGGAGAAAGGTCCGCAAAGACCTGAATGGGGGACCCCTGAGTGGAAAGCTGATCCATGTTGCGTGTGAGCCTCATGACTTCCTCTTTAACTGCATAAAAATGAGGCTTAACAACAATATCTCGATGAAGTCCGTCAGCTCTTGGCGACTGGCGGGCTCTATGGGCCCTATCTAGCTCTAGGCGGTGTTCAGGAATGTCAGGCATCAGTTCTTTCAGAAATGCACGAACCGCAGAATGAGTATCTTTAACTGCTTCCGGGAGCCCCCGTATACAAAAGTTATAACGCCTAGACCTATTTTCCAGGTCGTTTATTTTAGACATGGCGTAGTCAAGTTGGTCCTGTAACACTTGAATGTGGGATGAGTTCTGATGCATCCGAGCAATGGTCTGGTCTGATTTTTTTTCAATTGCATCAATCCGTGATCCTAAGTGGAGTATGTCTTGGTGAATAGAGGTGGTGATCTGTGTGGCATTTAATGCAAGACCCCTGTCTAACATCTTGGAGAAGGAGGCCATCATAGAAGCAAAGTCAGTGGGGCATGGGGAGAGGCCCTGTGCTGCAGCAGCTTGTGGCTCAGGGCTGTAAGTGTAGTCTCCAATAGGTGTCAGGGCGAATTCTCCCAGGGTGCGCTCTAGGAGTGATTCTGTGGACGCTGGGGACGGGTAGGGCTGTCCCCCAATACTCACAGGAAGGGCAGATGGGGTGCGCAGGAGGGGTGCAGTCTGATCCTGATCCACAATGGAGTCCGTGGGAGTCGCTGAGGTGCTAGCGCTGCGTGGGTCGGGAGCCGCCATCTTGTAGGCCCCAGGTGTCCGTAGGCCGGGATCGATTTGGGACATAAGATCCCTCCTTGTGGGGGCTCCGGACATCCGAGGTGTGGGAAAGGAGGTTCCGCCGTATGGTGATGGGCGCAGGAAGCTGTGTGGAATGGTGAGCGGTCTTTGCCAGCGATGAGACGGCTGAGGCTGTGCGGAGCTCCGAGATCAATCCTCCATCTCGGAACAGACGCGCATGCGCACTCTTGAACTATATATTTTTAAAGATACGTTATTATGTGTGAGAAGATATTAGCAATAATTATGTCATTATATTATGTAAGGCATATACATATTTAGAAATTATCTGTCTACCATATGTTGGGCTTATATTCTTGCTAAATAACAAATCTTACTTAGAATACTTTTCTATTAAGTGTAAGGACATATGTATCTTGTAACTAATTACTGCATTTTAAGGCATGTGGTAGGAGTGTTTATATAAGAATTACTTTGGACTGGGCTAGGTAATATAAATCCTACAAGCCAGACGCTTTTCTTGATAGTATAAGACACAGACAAGTGATTTAAATCATTGAACCAGTCTTAGGTCAAAGGTTATCTTTAAATAGTGGTCTCATTGTATATTCTATTACATCCACCACCGAGTGAAATGGCCTCTCACCTTAAGCTTGCTAGATATAAGCATATGACTCAAAAACTCATGGAGATATCATCCCCTTAACACAGGCAGCAGGAAGGGTCTGTCTCCCTCTTGTACTCCACCACATAAGGACCTCACACTGACCAGGCGGACTCCACACTGATCCTAAGACGGACTTCACACTGATCATAGATAGGCTTCAGCCAGCAGCAGCTCCCTTTATAACCATGAGTCAAGGAAAACACCGGGCAAGCCCATAGCGTAATACTGGCAGACACTTTATTCCAGGGCTTGACAAATTTTCCTGAAATCTAGGAGCCAGCTAAAAAAGTTAGGAGCCAGTTTTTTTTTTTAACCACTTTACCACTAGAGCATTTTGCTGTCTTACGTCTGGGCCACTTTTTGCGATTCAACGCTATGCGTCTTTAACTGACAATTGCGCGGTCGTGCGACGCCGTACCCAAACGAAATTGATGTCCTTTTTTTCCCACAAACAGAGCTTTCTTTTGGTGGTATTTGATCACCTGTGCGATTTTTACTTTTTGCGCTATAAACAAAAAAAGAGCGTTTATTTTGAGAAAATAACAATATTTTTCACATTTTTTTTATATGAAATTCCCCCCAAAAAAATGTAAAAACCAATTTTTTTTTAAATTTTGGCCAATTTGTTTTCTGCTACCTATGTTTGGTAAAAAAAAATCGCAATAAGCGTATTTTGATTGGTTTGCGCAAAAGTTATTGCGTTTACTAACAAAGGGAAAGATTTCTGTCATTTTTGGTGTTTTTTTTTTAACGTGTAATGGCGGCGATCTGCGATTTTTTTTGAGGGACTGCGACATTGCCGCGGACAGATTGGATCCCTGACTGACATTTTTGACACTTTTGGGGGTACCAGTGACATTACTGCAGTAATCAGTGCTATAAATATGCACTGTTACTGTAAAAATGACACTGGCAGGGAAGGGGTTAACTTTATTGGAGAGGGAGGGGTTAATGTATGCCTGGTGCTTACTGACGTGTGGGGGGGGGAGGTGACTGTGTGAGCCAGGGACAGATCGGATGTCCAGCTATGCTGAACACACTGATCTGTCACTCCCTGTCACTGAGGAGATCCGCCCGCTTGTGTTTACACAGGCGGGCGGATCTCCACACTAGATCCCCGACGATCGGGGCAGAGCAGCGGCGATAGCCGCTGCTCCTCCCCTGGCCCGACTCCCGCTGTGAATGAAAACAGCGGGAGCGCGCGAGTCTGGTGACGTAGGTCTACGTCGTCAGACGGGAACGAGCCACTTTGCCGCAGTACTATTCCAGTACTTAGTGGTAAAGTGGTTAAACTAACAACAAAGCTTTATTTAATAAAACGGATACTAAATTTACACATAAATACGACTAGAACCCCACTCTCCTCTATAGCGCAATTGGATGGAAACAGACTGTCTGTCTCTTTCCATCCGATGCCATCTGATCCGATCCACGGGATGGATAGAAAATAGAACCACCATCCGTCTGCTTTTGGTGGACAGGATCAGATGGCGGCAGATTACTGCTCCATAGAGGAGAATCAAGGGTCCGATCAGGTCTGCCTGAAAAACTGACAGGCGGACCTGATCAGACAGCCCGTGTGAAAGGGGCCTTCGGCTGTGGCATGGCGTTGAGGAAAAAAAAAAAGTATATATATATATATATATATATATATATATATATATATATATTTATATATTTTTTTTAATAATTGGAAAAAAAATAATTTTTTTTATTTTTTTTAATAATTAAAAAAAAAGAAAAAAATATTATTTTTTTTTTACATTTAAAAAATAAATTAAATAAATAATAATAACCACACTCCCTGTCAAAGGTAACTAACTGGACAGGGAGATGGTAATGAATTGAGAACAAAAAGGCAGTGGAAAAAGTCACCACAAGAGGGCGCCAGTTCCCCATTGGAAGCCTGTCATCTCAAGTAGGCCGAAAAGCCGGGGCCTCAAATTTCGGACGGCCCGGAAGTCCGTGCACTCCGTGCGCGGAAGTCCGGGCAAAAATGACAGGACACCTTCTGCAGGGCACCCCCAGGCGCCAGGTCGCTAATTCTAGTCGCAAATGCGACCTGGCGCCCGGGGATTGTCGAGCCCTGCTTTATTCAAATGATAGAGTAAAGACAGCCTCTTACTTGTGAGTAGAGATAAAATCGCATCAACAATATTCCAGCAGTACTGGCGGGACCCGTAGGTACCTCACCGGGTTTCCAGACAACAGCGGGCGACGTCTGATAGCTCCGCCTTCCCCCCGGACGCGTGTTGTCCCCCAATGGGCGGGGACTTCTTCAGCGGTGTGTAAAGGCTGTTACTGACGTCGCCCCTTATGTATACCGCCATGTCCACTGATTGGACAAGTGGTATGGACCTCCTCATTGGTTGGCCTCCATTGCCTGGACATCCAGGAACACTTCCGCTCTCTCTGGGGCGGAAGTGATGATGCCCCGCATTTGGAGACCGCCCATTCACCGCTCTCTGATTGGGCGAGCGGTCCGGATCCTATTATAGGCTGGTCTCCCGTAGTCATAGCTACGGCGGACGCCGCCCGCTCTGCACAGAGAGGAGGCGCCTGCACTTAACATCGGAGGACCGCCCTTTCCTTACTCCTTGATAGGTCTGGCCGGACGTAAACAATGCTGCATCGCAACACTGGGAGTTCATGGTACCACCCTTCATGTATGCAAATGACAGCATGTATATAGTAAAACCATACTCCGCATATGAGACAAACAGGATAAGAATCCTTCAAGTCTAGGCATGATAAAGCTGTGTTAAAAACGAAGTATTGCATATATAATGCATACAAATATTATAAAACCAATATATGATAAAAATATATGTCAAGTTCACGGATAATAGGCCATTAAACAAAGGATGGGGGTACTCTTCATATTATGCATCTCTGCACTCATGAAAGGTACACATACTCAAATATACCTCCACACCCACGTGGCCTGGTGCCCATATACCATTGTAATACAGAACTACAAAGTATTCAACTTTATAGCTAAAACCCATAAATATATACTTAAAACTATGGAGCTGTAGACGTCCCACTGTTGTCTGGATCACAAAAAACAAAGAAATAAGAACACATATTAAAATATAAAACGCTAAAACCCTAAAAACCAAGAATTGTATTTATCGGTCAGAAATAAAACAATTGAGGTCGAACTCCACGTTCAAACCTCTTTGTTTTTTGTGATCCAGACAACAGTGGGACGTCTACAGCTCCATAGTTTTAAGTATATATTTATGGGTTTTCGCTATAAAGTTGAATACTTTGTAGTTCTGTATTACAATGGTATATGGCCACCAGGCCACGTGGGTGTGGAGGTATATTTGAGTATGTGTACCTTTCATGAGTGCAGAGATGCATAATATGAAGAGTACCCCCATCCTTTGTTTAATGGCCTAGGGTTGCCTATTATCCGTGAACTTGACATATATTTTTATCATATATTGGTTTTATAATATTTGTATGCATTATATATGCAATACTTCGTTTTTAACAGAGCTTTATCATGCCTAGACTTGAAGGATTCTTATCCTGTTTGTCTCATATGCGGAGTATGGTTTTACTATATACATGCTGTCATTTGCATACATGAAGGGTGGTACCATGAACTCCCAGTGTTGCGATGCAGCATTGTTTACGTCCGGCCAGACCTATCAAGGAGTAAGGAAAGGGCGGTCCTCCGATGTTAAGTGCAGGCGCCTCCTCTCTGTGCAAAGCGGGCGGCGTCCGCCGTAGCTATGACTACGGGAGACCAGCCTATAATAGGATCCGGACCGCTCGCCCAATCAGAGAGCGGTGAATGGGCGGTCTCCAAATGCGGGGCAGAGAGAGCGGAAGTGTTCCTGGATGTCCAGGCAACGGAGGCCAACCAATGAGGAGGTCCATACCGCTTGTCCAATCAGTGGACATGGTGGTATACATAAGGGGCGACGTCAGTAACAGCCTTTACACACCGCTGAAGAAGTCCCCGCCCATTGGGGGACGACACGCGTCCGGGGGGAAGGCGGAGCTATCAGACGTCGCCCGCTGTTGTCTGGAAACCCGGTGAGGTACCTACGGGTCCCGCCAGTACTGCTGGAATATTGTTGATGCGATTTTATCTCTACTCACAAGTAAGAGGCTGTCTTTACTCTATCATTTGAATAAAGTGTCTGTCAGTATTACGCTATGGGCTTGCCCGGTGTTTTCCTTGTCTCATGGTTATAAAGGGAGCTGCTGGCTGAAGCCTATCTATGATCAGTGTGAAGTCCGTCTTAGGATCAGTGTGGAGTCTGCCTGGTCAGTGTGAGGTCCTTATGTGGTGGAGTATAAGAGGGAGACAGACCCTTCCTGCTGCCTGTGTTAAGGGGAGGATCGCTCCATGAGTTTTTGAGTCATATGCTTATATCTAGCAAGCTTAAGGTGAGAGGCCATTTCACTCGGGGGTGGATATAATAGCACTAAGAGCACCTGTTGATCCTGCCAGAAAGTGTGGTTCACCTTTCATCACGGGCTTTTGCATGGACTCATTCTGTTTCTTTTATTATTGGATTATGCTCATATTTGTTTGTTTTTAGCGCTGCTTCATTGCACCTTATATATTATCAGACAGGAATTGTATTTTTGACCTGAGAGTGCAGCTGCTTTCTTTTACCATTCATTGTCCTTTCTGCGCTGATATTACCTCTGTTTTATGTTCTCATTGTATATTCTAATTATTATATATGCTGAATCTAATAAGAAATACAATGCTGCCCCCCTTTGGACATGCTGCTAAATGCAGTCTTGGGGTAATTTAGTATTTTCCAATATAAATATATATTGTATTAAAAATAATTATTATGGGATTGG
Organism: Pelophylax lessonae; assembly: GCF_965119305.1. Lineage (NCBI taxonomy): Eukaryota > Metazoa > Chordata > Amphibia > Anura > Ranidae > Pelophylax > Pelophylax lessonae. The sequence goes on from NC_138778.1 coordinate 238,912,734, forward strand.
CCCCAAATTTATTGTGCAGGACAACCACCCCCATGCCATACCATCAGGGAGGCGTGTGATTCTGTAAAGAAGGAGTCCTGGAAGTAGGGCTGGGCGATTTTGCCTAAAAAAAAAAAATCTTTGATTTTTAAAGAAAAATTCGAGTTTCGATTCGATTTTTTTTTTCCAATGCACTTAAAAAATGACTGCAGAGTCTGGAGGGAGGACTGAGGAGAGGGAGAAGCGCTGTATATGTGTGTCTGACTCTGTTTGGATCAGTTGCCCATAGAGAAGATGATGGAACATCCGTACCCTGGTCTCCTCTATGGTGAGAGGCTGGCAGTGACAAGGATTTCATCACATTTTGGTGCCATCATTTCCTGGCTGCTACAAACACGATCAGTGTTTCACCAGATGAATTGCAGGGGAGATGTTAGGGGTCTGATGTCTCAATAAAGAGTACCTGTCATTGCCCAAGCTATCCTAAGGGATGTGTTTCTTCCCTTGTCATAGTAATAAAGTTAAATAGAAAAAAAAAAAAGTAATTAAAATATGTAAAATAAAATAAAGAAAGAAATAAAAGCCTATTAGTACATATATGAGGTCATTGTATCGTCACGATGTTCCCTGTGCCTCCCATACATTCCTCTATTGGAACACTACCCAGGCTGACCAGCACATTACAGAGATCACGGTGGCGTCTTGTCTCTGGATTTCCAGTCTGATGGATTCCATATCCAACGACCACTGAGTACCGCCGCCATACCGGTTCACCAGGAGTAGCGCATGCGCAGTACAACAGACATCGCAACCCACATGTCCCTCGCCTCTCAGCTACGTGTCACTTCACGCCAACCAATGAGCCGAGCGCTTCCGGGATCCGCACAGCACGCTAAAAGCCCGCGGCCTGTACAGACGCACCGCCCGCCCCGCAGCGGACGTCACATCCAGGTGCGGTGGTGGTCCAAGGCAGAAAAAAGTATTGTAGAAAAAAACTCGAGTTTAAAAAAAAAAAAATCGTTCCAAACTAAAAAAAAATCGATAAATCGATTTATGGCCCAGCCCTACCTGGAAGTAATGGCTTGGCCCCCAGAGAGCCCTGATCTCTCCATCATGGAGTCTGTCTGGGATGAAGGATTGGAGGCAGCCGACATCCACAGAAGATCTGTGCTTACTCCTCCAACATGTACATAAAACAACCCACCTGCCGAAAACCTAAATGCCAGAAAGCAAAATGGCGGATAGGGATGCACTGCCATTGAAATGCACCTGGCTGCAGCCTGGAAACACTGCCCCCCCTCCACTCTTTAAAGCAGGGGGGCTGGGCAGACAACAGTGCAGAAGGGAGGTTGCAGAGTTGGCATATACAGCATCTCACAAAAGTAAGTACACCCCTCACATTATTTACAGCTTGTATAACAGTGTAAATTTACTGTCCCCTCAAAATAACTCAACACACAGCCATTAATGTCTAACCCGCTGCCAACAAAAGTCAGTACACCCCTAAGTGACAACACACAGCCATTAATGTCTAAACCGCTGGCAACAAAAGTGAGTACACCCCTAAGTGACAACACACAGCCATTAATGTCTAAACCGCTGGCAACAAAAGTCAGTACACCCCTAAGTGACAATCTCCAAATTGGGCCCAAAGTGTGAATATTTTGTGTGGCGGCCATTATTTTCCAGCACTGCCTTAACCCTCTTGGGCATGGAGTTCACCAGAGCTTCACAGGTTGTCACTGGAGTCCTCTTCCCCTCCTCCATGATGACATCACAGAGCTGGTGGATGTTAGAGATCTTCCCCTCCTCCACCTTCTGTTTGAGGATCCCCCACAGATGCTCAATAGGGTTTAGGTCTGGAGACATGCTTGGCCAGTCCATCACCTTTACCCTCAGCTTCTTTAGCAAGGCAGTGGTCATCTTGGAGGTGTTTGGGGTCGTTATGTTGGAATATTGCCCTGCCCCCCAGTCTCTGAAGGGAGGGGATCATTCTCTGCTTCAGTATGTCACAGTACATGTTGGCATTCATGGTTCCCTCAATGACCTGTAGCTCCCCAGTGCCGGCAGCACTCATGCAGCTCCAGACCATGACACTCCCACCACCATGCCTGACTGTAGGAAGACACACTTGTCTTTGTACTCCTCACCTGGTTGCCCCCACACACGCCTGACACCATCTGACACCAAATAAGTTTATCTTGGTCTCATCAGAGCACAGGAGATGGTTCCAGTAATCCATGTCCTTAGTCTGCTTGTCTTCAGAAAACTGTTTGTGGGATTTCTTGTCCATCATCTTTAGAAGAGGCTTCCTTCTGGGATGACAGCCATGCAGACCAATTTGATGCAGTGTGCGGCGTATGGTCTGAGCACTGACAGGCTGACCCCTCCCCCACCCCTTCAACCTCTGCAGCAATGCTGGCAGCACTCATACGTCTATTTCCCAAAGACAACCTCTGGATATGACGCTGAGCACGGCACTCAACTTCTTTGGACCATGGTGAGGCCTGTTCTGAGTGGAACCTGTCCTGTTAAACCACTGTATGGTCTTGGCCACCGTGCTGCAGCTCAGTTTCAGGGTCTTGGCAATCTTCTTATAGCCTAGGCCATCTTTATGTAGAGCAACAATTCTTTTTTCAGATCCTCAGAGAGTTCTTTGCCATGAGGTGCCATGTTGAACTTCCAGTGACCAGTATGAGAGAGTGAGAGCGATAACACCAAATTTACCACCCCTCCCCCCATTCACACCTGAGACCTTGTAACACTAACGAGTCACATGACACCGGGGAGGGAAAATGGATAATTGGGCCCAATTTGGAGATTGTCACTTAGGGGTGTACTGACTTTTGTTGCCAGCGGTTTAGACATTAATGGCTGTGTGTTGAGTTATTTTGAGGGGACAGTAAAGTTACACTGTTATACAAGCTGTACACTCACTACTTTACATTGTAGTCACATGGGAGGGGTGTACTTACTTCTGTCAGATACTGTATATGTGTGGGGGAGGAGAGATATACATGGGGGAAGGGGGACACCATCACAGAACATCTCCTCCCCCCCCCCGGAGCGGTAGATATCGGGTGTACACCCGCTGTAGGTGGGCGGTAAGTGGCCGGAAGTAGTCGGTCCGTCACCCATCACTCACCCCCCGGACTCTCCGCTATTTCTTTCGGTGTTCCGCTCAGGTTCCGGTCCCGTTGCTCCTCCCACTTCCGGATCTAATGACTCCGCCCATTCATTTCAACATGTAAATACACACCCCGCCCAGTGTGAGGTCACACTTACCTGGCTCCGCCCCTCTCAAGCGTCCTCCATCTCCATGGAAACCGAACCAGAAGAAGAACGTCCGACCCTAGGAGATCGGTAACCGAAACCTCCCCTCCCCCTCCCGGGTCACCATCCCCTCCCCCCCCTCCCGGGTCACCATCCCCTCCCCCCCTCCCGGGTCACCATCCCCCCCCCCTCCCGGGTCAGACCCCCTACTTCTTGCTTTCTGAACCCTCCAACTTCCCTTCCGAGTCTCCAAATCCCAACTCTGCCCCTCCCCCCCTCCCCGAGTCACCGCCCCCCCCCCCTCCCCGAGTCACCGGACCCCCCCCCTCCCCGAGTCTCCGGACCCCCCCTCCCCGAGTCACCGGACCCCCCCCTCCCCGAGTCACCGGACCCCCCCCTCCCCGAGTCTCCGGACCCCCCCTCCCCGAGTCACCGGACCCCCCCCTTCCCGAGTCACCGGACCCCCCCTTCCCGAGTCACCGGACCCCCCCCTTCCCGAGTCACCGGACCCCCCCCTTCCCGAGTCACCGCCCCCCCTTCCCGAGTCACCGCCCCCCCTTCCCGAGTCACCGGACCCCCTCCTTCCCGAGTCACCGGACCCCCCCTTCCCGAGTCACCAGACCCCTCCCCCCTTCCCGAGTCACCGGACCCCCCCCTTCCCGAGTCACCGGACCCCCCCCTCCCCGAGTCACCGGACCCCCCCCCCTTCCCGAGTCACCGGACCCCCCCCCCTTCCCGAGTCACCGGACCCCCCCCTCCCTGAGTCACCGGACCCCCCCCTCCTTCCCGAGTCACCGGACCCCCCCTCCTTCCCGAGTCACCGGACCCCCCCCTTCCCGAGTCACCGCCCCCCCCTTCCCGAGTCACCGGACCCCCCCCCTTCCCGAGTCACCGGACCCCCCCCTCCCCGAGTCTCCGGACCCCCCCTCCCCGAGTCACCGGACCCCCCCCTTCCCGAGTCACCGGACCCCCCCCCTTCCCGAGTCACCGGACCCCCCCCTTCCCGAGTCACCGGACCCCCCCCTTCCCGAGTCACCGGACCCCCCCCTCCTTCCCGAGTCACCGGACCCCCCCCTTCCCGAGTCACCGGACCCCCCCCTTCCCGAGTCACCGGACCCCCTCCTTCCCGAGTCACCGGACCCCCTCCTTCCCGAGTCACCGGACCCCCCCTTCCTGAGTCACCGCCCCCCCCCCTTCCCGAGTCACCGCCCCCCTCCTTCCCGAGTCACCGGACCCCCCCTTCCCGAGTCACCAGACCCCCCCCCCCTTCCCGAGTCACCGGACCCCCCCCCCTTCCCGAGTCACCGGACCCCCCCCCTTCCCGAGTCACCGGACCCCCCCCTTCCCGAGTCACCGGACCCCCCCCCTTCCCGAGTCACCGGACCCTCTACCCTATGAAGTCCCTAAACCCTTCCTGCTGGGTCTTCAAACCCCTTTTTCACCGGGTCACTAAACCCTTCACTTCATGTTTTCCAGTTCCCTGTCACCTGGGTCATGGGACCCCTAACCTACAGAGTTACTAAACTCTTCACACCCCCTCCCTTGTCTCCAGACCCCCCCCCCCCTCCGGTAATCAGACCCCTACTCGGCAGGGTCACTAATCCCTTCACACCCCCTCCCTTGTCTCCAGAGCCCTACTACGCTGGGTTTCTACACCCTTCACCCTTCTGCCTGGGTCTTAAGACCCCCTCCCTCCCTAGTCACCAGACCCCTACCCTGCCAGTTCACTATATCCTTCACCCTCCCTCACGGGTCACCAGACCCCTACTCTGCTTGTTTACTAAACCCCTCCCTCTTGGGTCTGCTGGCAGCCCCCATCCCTGCCTGGTCACCAGACTCAGTAAACCCTATCACCCTTCCGTCTGTTTCTCCAGTCCCCCTTTCCTATGGGTCACTAGATCCCTACTCCCCGGGTGCCTAAACCCTACATCCTCCCTCCCGGGTCACCAGACCCCTACTTCCCGGGGGCACACAATCCTGGTAGAGCACTTATAGAGGGATTACAGGAAGGTTTATTGAGGTATATAATATGATGTGTGATTCCTCGTCTCTTCTAGTAATCTCAGAATGAATCCCAACCAGGGAACAAGGAATCCTCAACCTCACCTGAGAACAGGTAATCCTCACCCTCATCCTCACCTGAGAACAGGTAATCCTCACCCTCATCCTCACCTGAGAGCAGGTAATCCTCATCCTCACCTGAGAACAGGTAATCCTCACCCTCATCCTCACCTAAAAACAGGTAATCCTCATCCTCACCTGAGAACAGGTAATCCTCACCCTCATCCTCACCTGAGAACAGGTAATCATCACCCTCATCCTCACCTGAGAACAGGTAATCATCACCCTCATCCTCACCTGAGAACAGGTAATCATCACCCTCATCCTCACCTGAGAACAGGTAATCCTCACCCTCATCCTCACCTAAAAACAGGTAATCCTCAACCTCACCTGAGAACAGGTAATCCTCACCCTCATCCTCACCTGAGAACAGGTAATCCTCACCCTCATCCTCACCTAAAAACAGGTAATCCTCATCCTCACCTGAGAACAGGTAATCCTCACCCTCATCCTCACCTGAGAACAGGTAATCCTCACCCTCATCCTCACCTGAGAACAGGTAATCCTCACCCTCATCCTCACCTAAAAACAGGTAATCCTCAACCTCACCTGAGAACAGGTAATCCTCACCCTCATCCTCACCTGAGAACAGGTAATCCTCACCCTCATCCTCACCTAAAAACAGGTAATCCTCATCCTCACCTGAGAACAGGTAATCCTCACCCTCATCCTCACCTGAGAACAGGTAATCCTCACCCTCATCCTCACCTGAGAACAGGTAATCCTCACCCTCATCCTCACCTAAAAACAGGTAATCCTCAACCTCACCTGAGAACAGGTAATCCTCACCCTCATCCTCACCTGAGAACAGGTAATCATCACCCTCATCCTCACCTGAGAACAGGTAATCCTCACCCTCATCCTCACCTAAAAACAGGTAATCCTCAACCTCACCTGAGAACAGGTAATCCTCACCCTCATCCTCACCCGAGAACAGGTAATCCTCACCCTCATCCTCACCTGAGAACAGGTAATCCTCACCCTCAACCTCACCCGAGAACAGGTAATCCTCACCCTCAACCTCACCCGAGAACAGGTAATCCTCACCCTCATCCTCACCCGAGAACAGGTAATCCTCACCCTCATCCTCACCCGAGAACAGGTAATCCTCACCCTCATCCTCACCCGAGAACAGGTAATCCTCACCCTCATCCTCACCCGAGAACAGGTAATCCTCACCCTCATCCTCACCCGAGAACAGGTAATCCTCATCCTCATCCTCACCTGAGAACAGGTAATCCTCACCCTCATCCTTACCTGAGAACAGGTAATCCTCACCCCCATCCTCACCTGAGAACAGGTAATCCTCACCCTCATCCTCACCCGAGAACAGGTAATCCTCACCCTCATCCTTACCTGAGAACAGGTAATCCTCACCCTCATCCTCACCCGAGAACAGGTAATCCTCACCCTCATCCTCACCCGAGAACAGGTAATCCTCACCCTCATCCTCACCTGAGAACAGGTAATCCTCACCCCCATCCTCACCCGAGAACAGGTAATCCTCACCCCCATCCTCACCTGAGAACAGGTAATCCTCATCCTCATCCTCACCTGAGAACAGGTAATCCTCACCCTCACCTGAGAACAGGTAATCCTCACCCCCATCCTCACCTGAGAACAGGTAATCCTCATCCTCACCTGAGAACAGGTAATCCTCATCCTCACCTGAGAACAGGTAATCCTCACCCCCATCCTCACCTGAGAACAGGTAATCCTCATCCTCACCTGAGAACAGGTAATCCTCATCCTCACCTGAGAACAGGTAATCCTCATCCTCACCCGAGAACAGGTAATCCTCATCCTCACCCGAGAACAGGTAATCCTCACCCTCATCCTCACCTGAGAACAGGTAATCCTCACCCCCATCCTCACCTGAGAACAGGTAATCCTCATCCTCACCTGAGAACAGGTAATCCTCATCCTCACCTGAGAACAGGTAATCCTCATCCTCACCTGAGAACAGGTAATCCTCACCCTCATCCTCACCTGAGAACAGGTAATCCTCATCCTCACCCGAGAACAGGTAATCCTCATCCTCATCCTCACCTGAGAACAGGTAATCCTCATCCTCACCCGAGAACAGGTAATCCTCATCCTCATCCTCACCTGAGAACAGGTAATCCTCACCCCCATCCTCACCCGAGAACAGGTAATCCTCATCCTCACCCGAGAACAGGTAATCCTCATCCTCACCCGAGAACAGGTAATCCTCACCCTCATCCTCACCTGAGAACAGGTAATCCTCACCCTCATCCTCACCTGAGAACAGGTAATCCTCATCCTCACCCGAGAACAGGTAATCCTCATCCTCACCCGAGAACAGGTAATCCTCATCCTCACCCGAGAACAGGTAATCCTCATCCTCACCCGAGAACAGGTAATCCTCACCCTCATCCTCACCTGAGAACAGGTAATCCTCACCCTCATCCTCACCTGAGAACAGGTAATCTTCATCCTCACCTGAGAACAGGTAATCCTCATCCTCACCTGAGAACAGGTAATCCTCACCCTCATCCTCACCCGAGAACAGGTAATCCTCACCCTCATCCTCACCTGAGAACAGGTAATCCTCACCCTCATCCTCACCTGAGAACAGGTAATCCTCACCCTCATCCTCACCTGAGAACAGGTAATCCTCATCCTCACCTGAGAACAGGTAATCCTCATCCTCATCCTCACCTGAGAACAGGTAATCCTCACCCCCATCCTCACCTGAGAACAGGTAATCCTCATCCTCACCCGAGAACAGGTAATCCTCATCCTCACCCGAGAACAGGTAATCCTCACCCTCATCCTCACCTGAGAACAGGTAATCCTCACCCTCATCCTCACCTGAGAACAGGTAATCCTCATCCTCACCCGAGAACAGGTAATCCTCATCCTCACCCGAGAACAGGTAATCCTCACCCTCATCCTCACCTGAGAACAGGTAATCCTCATCCTCACCTGAGAACAGGTAATCCTCACCCCCATCCTCACCTGAGAACAGGTAATCCTCATCCTCACCTGAGAACAGGTAATCCTCACCCCCATCCCCACCTGAGAACAGGTAATCCTCACCCCCATCCCCACCTGAGAACAGGTAATCCTCACCCCCATCCTCACCTGAGAACAGGTAATCCTCACCCTCATCCTCACCTGAGAACAGGTAATCCTCACCCCCATCCCCACCTGAGAACAGGTAATCCTCACCCTCATCCTCACCCGAGAACAGGTAATCCTCACCCTCATCCTCACCCGAGAACAGGTAATCCTCACCCCCATCCTCACCTGAGAACAGGTAATCCTCACCCTCATCCTCACCCGAGAACAGGTAATCCTCACCCTCATCCTCACCTGAGAACAGGTAATCCTCATCCTCACCTGAGAACAGGTAATCCTCACCCTCATCCTCACCCGAGAACAGGTAATCCTCACCCTCATCCTCACCTGAGAACAGGTAATCCTCATCCTCACCTGAGAACAGGTAATCCTCATCCTCATCCTCACCTGAGAACAGGTAATCCTCACCCCCATCCTCACCTGAGAACAGGTAATCCTCATCCTCACCCGAGAACAGGTAATCCTCATCCTCACCCGAGAACAGGTAATCCTCACCCTCATCCTCACCTGAGAACAGGTAATCCTCACCCCCATCCTCACCTGAGAACAGGTAATCCTCATCCTCACCCGAGAACAGGTAATCCTCATCCTCACCCGAGAACAGGTAATCCTCACCCTCATCCTCACCTGAGAACAGGTAATCCTCACCCTCATCCTCACCTGAGAACAGGTAATCCTCACCCCCATCCTCACCTGAGAACAGGTAATCCTCATCCTCACCTGAGAACAGGTAATCCTCACCCTCATCCTCACCCGAGAACAGGTAATCCTCATCCTCACCCGAGAACAGGTAATCCTCATCCTCACCCGAGAACAGGTAATCCTCATCCTCACCTGAGAACAGGTAATCCTCACCCCCATCCTCACCTGAGAACAGGTAATCCTCACCCCCATCCCCACCTGAGAACAGGTAATCCTCACCCTCATCCTCACCTGAGAACAGGTAATCCTCACCCCCATCCTCACCTGAGAACAGGTAATCCTCACCCCCATCCTCACCTGAGAACAGGTAATCCTCACCCCCATCCCCACCTGAGAACAGGTAATCCTCACCCCCATCCTCACCTGAGAACAGGTAATCCTCACCCTCATCCTCACCCGAGAACAGGTAATCCTCACCCTCATCCTCACCCGAGAACAGGTAATCCTCACCCCCATCCTCACCCGAGAACAGGTAATCCTCATCCTCACCCGAGAACAGGTAATCCTCACCCTCATCCTCACCCGAGAACAGGTAATCCTCATCCTCACCCGAGAACAGGTAATCCTCACCCTCATCCTCACCTGAGAACAGGTAATCCTCACCCTCATCCTCACCTGAGAACAGGTAATCCTCACCCTCATCCTCACCCGAGAACAGGTAATCCTCATCCTCACCCGAGAACAGGTAATCCTCACCCTCATCCTCACCTGAGAACAGGTAATCCTCACCCCCATCCTCACCTGAGAACAGGTAATCCTCATCCTCACCCGAGAACAGGTAATCCTCATCCTCACCCGAGAACAGGTAATCCTCACCCTCATCCTCACCTGAGAACAGGTAATCCTCACCCTCATCCTCACCTGAGAACAGGTAATCCTCATCCTCACCCGAGAACAGGTAATCCTCATCCTCACCCGAGAACAGGTAATCCTCACCCTCATCCTCACCTGAGAACAGGTAATCCTCATCCTCACCTGAGAACAGGTAATCCTCACCCCCATCCTCACCTGAGAACAGGTAATCCTCATCCTCACCTGAGAACAGGTAATCCTCACCCCCATCCCCACCTGAGAACAGGTAATCCTCACCCCCATCCCCACCTGAGAACAGGTAATCCTCACCCCCATCCTCACCTGAGAACAGGTAATCCTCACCCTCATCCTCACCTGAGAACAGGTAATCCTCACCCCCATCCCCACCTGAGAACAGGTAATCCTCACCCTCATCCTCACCCGAGAACAGGTAATCCTCACCCTCATCCTCACCCGAGAACAGGTAATCCTCACCCCCATCCTCACCTGAGAACAGGTAATCCTCACCCTCATCCTCACCCGAGAACAGGTAATCCTCACCCTCATCCTCACCTGAGAACAGGTAATCCTCATCCTCACCTGAGAACAGGTAATCCTCACCCTCATCCTCACCCGAGAACAGGTAATCCTCACCCTCATCCTCACCTGAGAACAGGTAATCCTCATCCTCACCTGAGAACAGGTAATCCTCATCCTCATCCTCACCTGAGAACAGGTAATCCTCACCCCCATCCTCACCTGAGAACAGGTAATCCTCATCCTCACCCGAGAACAGGTAATCCTCATCCTCACCCGAGAACAGGTAATCCTCACCCTCATCCTCACCTGAGAACAGGTAATCCTCACCCCCATCCTCACCTGAGAACAGGTAATCCTCATCCTCACCCGAGAACAGGTAATCCTCATCCTCACCCGAGAACAGGTAATCCTCACCCTCATCCTCACCTGAGAACAGGTAATCCTCACCCTCATCCTCACTTGAGAACAGGTAATCCTCACCCTCATCCTCACCCGAGAACAGGTAATCCTCATCCTCACCCGAGAACAGGTAATCCTCATCCTCACCTGAGAACAGGTAATCCTCATCCTCACCTGAGAACAGGTAATCCTCACCCTCATCCTCACCCGAGAACAGGTAATCCTCATCCTCACCCGAGAACAGGTAATCCTCATCCTCACCTGAGAACAGGTAATCCTCACCCTCATCCTCACCTGAGAACAAGTAATCCTCATCCTCACCTGAGAACAGGTAATCCTCATCCTCATCCTCACCTGAGAACAGGTAATCCTCACCCCCATCCTCACCTGAGAACAGGTAATCCTCATCCTCACCCGAGAACAGGTAATCCTCACCCTCATCCTCACCTGAGAACAGGTAATCCTCACCCTCATCCTCACCTGAGAACAGGTAATCCTCATCCTCACCCGAGAACAGGTAATCCTCATCCTCACCCGAGAACAGGTAATCCTCACCCTCATCCTCACCTGAGAACAGGTAATCCTCACCCTCATCCTCACCTGAGAACAGGTAATCCTCACCCCCATCCTCACCTGAGAACAGGTAATCCTCATCCTCACCTGAGAACAGGTAATCCTCACCCCCATCCTCACCCGAGAACAGGTAATCCTCATCCTCACCCGAGAACAGGTAATCCTCGCCCTCATCCTCACCTGAGAACAGGTAATCCTCACCCTCATCCTCACCCGAGAACAGGTAATCCTCATCCTCACCCGAGAACAGGTAATCCTCATCCTCACCCGAGAACAGGTAATCCTCATCCTCACCTGAGAACAGGTAATCCTCACCCTCATCCTCACCTGAGAACAGGTAATCCTCATCCTCACCTGAGAACAGGTAATCCTCACCCTCACCCGAGAACAGGTAATCCTCATCCTCATCCTCACCTGGCTTAATGCTTATCCAGTTGTCCTTTGAGAGTCAATATTAATTACCTCAAAATTGATATATTGATCCGTCAGACATTATTCACAAATATTCTATGATTAAAATGAGAGAACTTTAAAGCTATAAAACCACAAGTAATATAATCCACATCGGGGACCTCATCCCTATTATATCTATATATATACAGTATATATCTAATATATCTGGAGGGAACTCCTGGATAGGAATGTAATCTCACAGATGAGGATAATTCATCCATGGAGTGAATCCAAATTTATTTCCAGAGACCCAATAGGAATTCCTTGTCCTAGAGCGCCATCCGATTGGCTGGTAGGATCACCACCTAAATAAATATTAATACTCACCCTAGTCATAGTACTCACCCCCCTCTATACTCACCCTAGTCATAGTACTTACCATCTCCATCCTCATCAATACTCACCCTAGTCATAGTACTCACCACCTCCATCCTCATCAATACTCACCCTAGTCATAGTACTCACCCTAATCATTGTACTCACCATCTCCATCCTCATCAATACTCACCCTAGTCATAGTACTCACCACCTCCATCCTCATCAATACTCACCCTAGTCATAGTACTCACCATCTCCATCCTCATCAATACTCACCCTAGTCATAGTACTTACCACCTCCATCCTCATCAATACTCACCCTAGTCATAGTACTCACCATCTCCATCCTCATCAATACTCACCCTAGTCATAGTACTCACCACCTCCATCCTCATCAATACTCACCCTAGTCATAGTACTCACCACCTCCATCCTCATCAATACTCACCCTAGTCATAGTACTCACCACCTCCATCCTCATCAATACTCACCCTAGTCATAGTACTCACCACCTCCATCCTCATCAATACTCACCCTAGTCATAGTACTCACCATCTCCATCCTCATCAATACTCACCTTAGTCATAGTACTTACCACCTCCATCCTCATCAATACTCACCCTAGTCATAGTACTCACCATCTCCATCCTCATCAATACTCACCCTAGTCATAGTACTTACCACCTCCATCCTCATCAATACTCACCCTAGTCATAGTACTTACCATCTCCATCCTCATCAATACTCACCCTAGCCATAGTACTCACCCTAGTCATAGTACTCACCATCTCCATCCTCATCAATACTCACCCTAGTCATAGTACTTACCACCTCCATCCTCATCAATACTCACCCTAGTCATAGTACTCACCATCTCCATCCTCATCAATACTCACCCTAGTCATAGTACTTACCACCTCCATCCTCATCAATACTCACCCTAGTCATAGTACTTACCATCTCCATCCTCATCAATACTCACCCTAGCCATAGTACTCACCCTAGTCATAGTACTCACCATCTCCATCCTCATCAATACTCACCCTAGTCATAGTACTTACCACCTCCATCCTCATCAATACTCACCCTAGTCATAGTACTCACCATCTCCATCCTCATCAATACTCACCCTAGTCATAGTACTTACCACCTCCATCCTCATTAATACTCACCCTAGTCATAGTACTTACCATCTCCATCCTCATCAATACTCACCCTAGTCATAGTACTCACCATCTCCATCCTCATCAATACTCACCCTAGTCATAGTACTCACCACCTCCATCCTCATCAATACTCACCCTAGTCATAGTACTCACCACCTCCATCCTCATCAATACTCACCCTACTCATAGTACTCACTACCTCCATCCTCATCAATAATCACCCTAGTCATAGTACTTACCACCTCCATCCTTATCAATACTCACCCTAGTCATAGTACTTACCACCTCCATCCTCATCAATACTCACCCTAGTCATAGTACTCACCATCTCCATCCTCATCAATACTCACCCTAATCATAGTACTCACCATCTCCATCCTCATCAATACTCACCCTAGTCATAGTACTCACCATCTCCATCCTCATCAATACTCACCCTAGTCATAGTACTCACCATCTCCATCCTCATCAATACTCACCTTAGTCATAGTACTCACCACCTCCATCCTCATCAATACTCACCCTACTCATAGTACTCACTACCTCCATCCTCATCAATAATCACCCTAGTCATAGTACTTACCACCTCCATCCTTATCAATACTCACCCTAGTCATAGTACTTACCACCTCCATCCTCATCAATACTCACCCTAGTCATAGTACTTACCACCTCCATCCTCATCAATACTCACCCTAGTCATAGTACTCACCACCTCCATCCTCATCAATACTCACCCTAGTCATAGTACTCACCACCTCCATCCTCATCAATACTCACCCTACTCATAGTACTCACTACCTCCATCCTCATTAATAATCACCCTAGTCATAGTACTCACCACCTCCATCCTCATCAATACTCACCCTACTCATAGTACTCACTACCTCCATCCTCATCAATAATCACCCTAGTCATAGTACTTACCACCTCCATCCTTATCAATACTCACCCTAGTCATAGTACTTACCACCTCCATCCTCATCAATACTCACCCTAGTCATAGTACTTACCACCTCCATCCTCATCAATACTCACCCTAGTCATAGTACTCACCCTAATCATTGTACTCACCATCTCCATCCTCATCAATACTCACCTTAGTCATAGTACTCACCATCTCCATCCTCATCAATACTCACCCTAGTCATAGTACTTACCACCTCCATCCTCATCAATACTCACCCTAGTCATAGTACTCACCATCTCCATCCTCATCAATACTCACCCTAGTCATAGTACTTACCACCTCCATCCTCATCAATACTCACCCTAGTCATAGTACTTACCATCTCCATCCTCATCAATACTCACCCTAGCCATAGTACTCACCCTAGTCATAGTACTCACCACCTCCATCCTCATCAATACTCACCCTAGTCATAGTACTCACCACCTCCATCCTCATCAATACTCACCCTAGTCATAGTACTCACCACCTCCATCCTCATCAATACTCACCCTACTCATAGTACTCACTACCTCCATCCTCATCAATAATCACCCTAGTCATAGTACTTACCACCTCCATCCTTATCAATACTCACCCTAGTCATAGTACTCACCAACTCCATCCTCATCAATACTCTCCCTACTCATAGTACTCACTACCTCCATCCTCATCAATACTCACCCTAGTCATAGTACTTACCACCTCCATCCTCATCAATACTCACCCTAGTCATAGTACTCACCACCTCCATCCTCATCAATACTCACCCTAGTCATAGTACTCACCACCTCCATCCTCATCAATACTCACCCTACTCATAGTACTCACTACCTCCATCCTCATCAATAATCACCCTAGTCATAGTACTTACCACCTCCATCCTTATCAATACTCACCCTAGTCATAGTACTTACCACCTCCATCCTCATCAATACTCACCCTACTCATAGTACTCACTACCTCCATCCTCATCAATAATCACCCTAGTCATAGTACTCACCACCTCCATCCTCATCAATACTCACCCTACTCATAGTACTCACTACCTCCATCCTCATCAATAATCACCCTAGTCATAGTACTTACCACCTCCATCCTTATCAATACTCACCCTAGTCATAGTACTCACCACCTCCATCCTCATCAATACTCACCCTAGTCATAGTACTCACCACCTCCATCCTCATCAATACTCACCCTACTCATAGTACTCACTACCTCCATCCTCATTAATAATCACCCTAGTCATAGTACTCACCACCTCCATCCTCATCAATACTCACCCTACTCATAGTACTCACTACCTCCATCCTCATCAATAATCACCCTAGTCATAGTACTTACCACCTCCATCCTTATCAATACTCACCCTAGTCATAGTACTTACCACCTCCATCCTCATCAATACTCACCCTAGTCATAGTACTTACCACCTCCATCCTCATCAATACTCACCCTAGTCATAGTACTCACCATCTCCATCCTCATCAATACTCACCCTAGTCATAGTACTCACCACCTCCCTCCTCATCAATACTCACCCTAGTCATAGTACTCACCACCTCCATCCTCATCAATACTCACCCTAGTCATTGTACTTACCACCTCCATCCTCATCAATACTCACCCTAGTCATTGTACTTACCACCTCCATCCTCATCAATTCTCACCCTAGTCATAGTACTCACCATCTCCATCCTCATCAATACTCACCCTAGTCATAGTACTCACCATCTCCATCCTCATCAATACTCACCCTAGTCATAGTACTCACCACCTCTATCCTCATCAATACTCACTCTAGTCATAGTACTCATCATCTCCATCCTCATCAATGCTCACCCTAGTCATAGTGCTCACCCTAGTCATAGTACTCACCATCTCCATCCTCATCAATACTCACCCTAGTCATAGTACTCACCATCTCCATCCTCATCAATACTCACCCTAATCATAGTACTCACCACCTCCATCCTCATCAATACTCACTCTAGTCATAGTACTCACCACCTCTATCCTCATCAATACTCACCCTAGTCATAGTACTCACCATCTCCATCCTCATCAATACTCACCCTAATCATAGTACTCACCATCTCCATCCTCATCAATACTCACCCTAGTCATAGTACTCACCATCTCCATCCTCATCAATACTCACCCTAGTCATAGTACTCACCATCTCTATCCTCATCAATACTCACTCTAGTCATAGTACTCACCACCTCCATCCTCATCAATACTCACCCTAGTCATAGTACTCACCATCTCCATCCTCATCAATACTCACCCTAATCATAGTACTCACCATCTCCATCCTCATCAATACTCACCCTAGTCATAGTACTCACCATCTCCATCCTCATCAATACTCACCCTAGTCATAGTACTCACCACCTCTATCCTCATCAATACTCACCCTAGTCATAGTACTCACTACCTCCATCCTCATCAATACTCACCCTAGTCATAGTACTCACCACCTCTATCCTCATCAATACTCACCCTAGTCATAGTACTCACTACCTCCATCCTCATCAATACTCACCCTAGTCATAGTACTCACCACCTCCATCCTCATCAATACTCACCCTAGTCATAGTACTCACCACCTCCATCCTCATCAATACTCACCCTAGTCATAGTACTCACCCCCCTCTATACTCACCCTAGTCATAGTACTTACCATCTCCATCCTCATCAATACTCACCCTAGTCATAGTACTCACCACCTCCATCCTCATCAATACTCACCCTAGTTATAGTACTCGCCCTAATCATTGTACTCACCATCTCCATCCTCATCAATACTCACCCTAGTCATAGTACTCACCACCTCCATCCTCATCAATAATCATCCTAGTCATAGTACTTACCACCTCCATCCTCATCAATACTCACCCTAGTCATAGTACTTACCACCTCCATCCTCATCAATACTCACCCTAGTCATAGTACTTACCACCTCCATCCTCATCAATACTCACCCTAGTCATAGTACTCACCACCTCCATCCTCATCAATACTCACCCTAGTCATAGTACTTACCACCTCCATCCTCATCAATACTCACCCTAGTCATAGTACTTACCACCTCCATCCTCATCAATACTCACCCTAGTCATAGTACTCACCACCTCCATCCTCATCAATACTCACCCTAGTCATTGTACTTACCACCTCCATCCTCATCAATACTCACCCTAGTCATAGTACTCACTACCTCCATCCTCATCAATACTCACCCTAGTCATAGTACTCACCACCTCCATCCTCATCAATACTCACCCTAGTCATAGTACTTACCACCTCCATCCTCATCAATACTCACCCTAGTCATAGTACTCACCACCTCCATCCTCATCAATACTCACCCTAGTCATTGTACTTACCACCTCCATCCTCATCAATACTCACCCTAGTCATAGTACTCACCATCTCCATCCTCATCAATACTCACCCTAGTCATAGTACTCACCACCTCTATCCTCATCAATACTCACCCTAGTCATAGTACTCACCACCTCTATCCTCATCAATACTCACTCTAGTCATAGTACTCACCATCTCCATCCTCATCAATACTCACCCTAGTCATAGTACTCACCCTAGTCATAGTACTCACCATCTCCATCCTCATCAATACTCACCCTAGTCATAGTACTCACCATCTCCATCCTCATCAATACTCACCCTAATCATAGTACTCACCACCTCTATCCTCATCAATACTCACCCTAGTCATAGTACTCACCACCTCTATCCTCATCAATACTCACCCTAGTCATAGTACTCACCACCTCTATCCTCATCAATACTCACCCTAGTCATAGTACTCACCATCTCCATCCTCATCAATACTCACCCTAATCATAGTACTCACCCTAGTCATAGTACTCACCATCTCCATCCTCATCAATACTCACCCTAGTCATAGTACTCACCATCTCCATCCTCATCAATACTCACCCTAATCATAGTACTCACCACCTCTATCCTCATCAATACTCACTCTAGTCATAGTACTCACCACCTCCATCCTCATCAATACTCACCCTACTCATAGTACTCACTACCTCCATCCTCATCAATAATCACCCTAGTCATAGTACTTACCACCTCTATCCTCATCAATACTCACCCTAGTCATAGTACTCACTACCTCCATCCTCATCAATACTCACCCTAGTCATAGTACTCACCACCTCTATCCTCATCAATACTCACCCTAGTCATAGTACTCACTACCTCCATCCTCATCAACACTTACCCTAGTCATAGTACTCACCACCTCCATCCTCCTCAATACTCACCCTAGTCATAGTACTCACCACCTCCATCCCCATCAATACTCACCCTAGTCATAGTACTCACTACCTCCATCCTCATCAATACTCACCCTAGTCATAGTACTCACCATCTCCATCCTCATCAATACTCACCCTAGTCATAGTACTCACCACCTCCATCCTCATCAATACTCACCCTAGTCATAGTACTCACCACCTCCATCCTCATCAATACTCACCCTAGTCATTTTACTTACCACCTCTATCCTCATCAATACTCACCCTAGTCATGGGTACTCACCATCTCCATCCTCATCAATACTCACCCTAGTCATAGTACTCACTACCTCCATCCTCATCAATACTCACCCTAGTCATAGTACTCACCACCTCTATCCTCATCAATACTCACCCTAGTCATAGTACTCACCATCTCCATCCTCATCAATACTCACCCTAGTCATAGTACTCACCACCTCCATCCTCATCAATACTCACCCTAGTCATAGTACTCACCACCTCTATCCTCATCAATACTCACCCTAGTCATTTTACTTACCACCTCTATCCTCATCAATACTCACCCTAGTCATAGTACTCACCATCTCCATCCTCATCAATACTCACCCTAGTCATAGTACTCACCATCTCCATCCTCATCAATACTCACCCTAGTCATAGTACTCACCACCTCTATCCTCATCAATACTCACCCTAGTCATAATACTCACCACCTCTATCCTCATCAATACTCACCCTAGTCATAGTACTCACCACCTCTATCCTCATCAATACTCACCCTAGTCATAGTACTCACCCTAATCATTGTACTCACCATCTCCATCCTCATCAATACTCACCCTAGTCATAGTACTCACCACCTCTATCCTCATCAATACTCACCCTAGTCATAGTACTCACCACCTCTATCCTCATCAATACTCACCCTAGTCATAGTACTCACCACCTCTATCCTCATCAATACTCACCCTAATCATTGTACTCACCATCTCCATCCTCATCAATACTCACCATCTCCATCCTCATCAATACTCACCCTAGTCATAGTACTCACCATCTCCATCCTCATCAATACTCACCCTAGTCATAGTACTCACCACCTCCATCCTCATCAATACTCACCCTAGTCATTGTACTCACCACCTCCATCCTCATCAATACTCACCCTAGTCATAGTACTCGCCACCTCCATCCTCATCAATACTCACCCTAGTCATAGTACTCACTACCTCCATCCTCATCAATACTCACCCTAGTCATAGTACTCGCCACCTCCATCCTCATCAATACTCACCCTAGTCATAGTACTCACCAACTCCATCCTCATCAATACTCTCCCTAGTCATAGTACTCACCACCTCCATCCTCATCAATACTCTCCCTAGTCATAGTACTCACTACCTCCATCCTCATCAATACTCACCCTAGTCATAGTACTCACTACCTCCATCCTCATCAATACTCACCCTAGTCATAGTACTCACCACCTCCATCCTCATCAATACTCTCCCTAGTCATAGTACTCACTACCTCCATCCTCATCAATACTCACCCTAGTCATAGTACTCACCACCTCCATCCTCATCAATACTCACCCTAGTCATAGTACTCACCACCTCCATCCTCATCAATACTCACCCTAGTCATAGTACTCACCACCTCCATCCTCATCAATACTCACCCTAGTCATAGTACTCACCACCTCCATCCCCATCAATACTCACCCTAGTCATTGTACTTACCACCTCTTTCCTCATCAATACTCACCCTAGTCATAGTACTCACCATCTCCATCCTTATCAATACTCACCCTAGTCATAGTACTCACCACCTCCATCCTCATCAATACTCACCCTAGTCATAGTACTCACCACCTCCATCCTCATCAATACTCTCCCTAATCATTGTACTCACCATCTCCATCCTCATCAATACTCACCCTAGTCATAGTACTCACTACCTCCATCCTCATCAATACTCACCCTAGTCATAGTACTCACCACCTCCATCCCCATCAATACTCACCCTAGTCATTGTACTTACCACCTCTATCCTCATCAATACTCACCCTAGTCATAGTACTCACCATCTCCATCCTCATCAATACTTACCCTAGTCATAGTACTCACCACCTCCATCCTCATCAATACTCACCCTAGTCATTGTACTTACCACCTCTATCCTCCTCAATACTCACCCTAGTCATAGTACTCGCCATCTCCATCCTCATCAATACTCACCCTAGTCATAGTACTCACCACCTCCATCCTCATCAATACTCACCCTAGTCATAGTACTCACCATCTCCATCCTCATCAATACTCACCCTAGTCATACTACTCACTACCTCCATCCTCCTCAATACTCACCCTAGTCATAGTACTTACCACCTCTATCCTCATCAATACTCACCCTAGTCATAGTACTCACTACCTCCATCCTTATCAATACTCACCCTAACCATAGTACTCACCACCTCCATCCTCATCAATACTCACCCTAACCATAGTACTCACCACCTCTATCCTTATCAATACTCACCCTAGACATAGTACTCACTACCTCCATCCTTATCAATACTCACCCTAGTCATAGTACTCACCACCTCCATCCTCATCAATACTCACCCTAGTCATAGTACTCACCACCTCCATCCTCATCAATACTCACCCTAGTCATAGTACTCACCATCTCCATCCTCATCAATACTCACCCTAGTCATAGTACTCACCATCTCCATCCTCATCAATACTCACCCTAGTCATAGTACTTACCATCTCCATCCTCATCAATACTCACCCTAGTCATAGTACTCACCATCTCCATCCTCATCAATAATCACCCTAGTCATAGTACTCACCACCTCTATCCTCATCAATACTCACCCTAGTCATAGTACTCACCATCTCCATCCTCATCAATACTCACCTTAGTCATAGTACTCACCATCTCCATCCTCATCAATACTCACCCTAGTCATAGTACTCATCAATACTCACCTTAGTCATAGTACTTGCCTTCTCTATACTCCTCCTTACCTGTGGACAGGTAATCAATATCCTCACCCTAGTCATAGTATTCACCATCCCTATTACTATCACTATCCCTTTTACTATTATAGGTGATATAATATTCTGCACTGTCCTCCCATCTACAGATCTCCTATACTGGTCATATACTGGTCTGTTTTCTCCTATACTGGTCATATACTGGTCTGTTATCTCCTATACTGGTCATATACTGGTCTGTTATCTCCTATACTGGTCTGTTATCTCCTATACTGGTCTGTTATCTCCTTATACTATTATATATAATACTCTGTACTGTCCTCCCATCTACAGATCTCCTATACTGGTCATATACTGGTCTGTTATCTCCTATACTGGTCATATACTGGTCTGTTATCTCCTATACTGGTCTGTTATCTCCTTATACTATTATATATAATACTCTGTACTGTCCTCCCATCTACAGATCTCCTATACTGGTCATATACTGGTCTGTTATCTCCTATACTGGTCATATACTGGTCTGTTATCTCATATACTGGTCTGTTATCTCCTTATACTATTATATATAATACTCTGTACTGTCCTCCCATCTACAGATCTCCTATACTGGTCATATACTGGTCTGTTATCTCCTATACTGGTCTGTTATCTCCTATACTGGTCATATACTGGTCTGTTATCTCTTGTAGGAATAAATAATACTATATGCTATACAATTATACTGGTATTTATGGAAATTCTGGCCCTTTCTCCCGCTTCTCGTCCTTTTGGCTAAGATCAAGTGTAGTATCTGTTCTTATCAGTTGGTATGGACCTTGATGGTTGGTATCGGCAGGGGCTGAAATGAACCGGGGCGCTCTGGGTGTAACTGGAGGACCGGGAAGTAGGCACTGTCAGAGAAAGCCGGATGGGTCCGCTGCCTTCTGATTTGAATGGGTCCGCCCCTGTCAGTTTGAAGGGAGCAAGAAAGCCGGGCGACCACGGCTAGTATTGCTCCTGGATGTGATTGGTAAGGAATGGCGGATGGCGGTGGGAGAGCTTTTCCTCCTGGGTTGAATCTGGCCTTGCAAAAGGCTTGTCCCCAATTGAAGGCAGGTTCTCCCTAAGCTGTCTAAAGTTCTGATGCCTCCTGGTAGGATAGGGCTACCACGGGGTCTGGCCAGGGGCTGAGACCGAAAAAGCCCGTAGTGTATGTGCCCCTGGGGTGTCAGTCCAGGGGTGCCTTAATTCTTACTGGTGAGGGGCAGCTCACCTGAGTTTTTTGGCACCTTGGTCACTGCACCATCACACTTTTTCTGCACCTGCCTCTTGGGGCGGCCTTTTGGCTTAGACCAGAGGAATTTTTTATTCCTGGCCGGGGGGGGCCTGTCAAGGTCTCGCACTTTGGCACTACCCAGCACTTCTCCACTTCCCCTTTCCCCACTCTGTTTTTCTTTGTTATGTGTCACGTTTGTCCCTTTTTGGTTGTACTGTCACTTGCACGATTAGTACGGCGTAGGTCCTCGGGCCTGCCCTGAATGTCTTGGGAGGGGGTGGATATGGCCTTCTGGCTTAGTTCGCCCTCTCTTGTGGGGTCTCCCTTCGGGGGAGCCCCACCTAGTACTTGGGGTGGGCTGTTTCAGCAGTCCCCCTGGAGAACGGGGTCTGCCTGGCTTTGGCTGGGCGGACCTAAGTGAGTACCTCAGTCCCTGTCAGGAGCTTCACGCCCCGGGGGATCAGGGTCAGGGCCCTTCCTCTTCGGAGGAGGGCCATACGTACGCCTTGTGCACTTTTTGTGTGTCTCACGTTTTGCGTGTGTGCACTTTTTATGCATCGGGTGTAAGTCTTTTGAGTGTGTTTTACACACCACGGGCTTTAAAAAAAAAAAAAAAAGTCCTGCCCTAACAGATTGAAGTAGAGGCGGGGCGAAGTCTCTGCACTCCCAACGGCTGTCCGTGGGGCAATCCCACAGACACAGGGACAGGACGCAGAGACACTTGGATTTTATTATTATAGATACTCTGTACTGTCCTCCCATCTACAGATCTCCTATACTGGTTATATACTGGTCTGTTATCTCCTATACTGGTCATATACTGGTCTGTTATCTCCTGTACTGGTCATATACTGGTCTGCTATCTCCTGTACTGGTCTGTTATCTCCTATACTGGTCTGTTATCTCCTATACTGGTCATATACTGGTCTGTTATCTCCTATACTGGTCATATACTGGTCTGTTATCTCCTATACTGGTCTGTTATCTCCTATACTGGTCTGTTATCTCCTATACTGGTCTTTTATCTCCTTATACTATTATATATAATACTCTGTACTGTCCTCCCATCTACAGATCTCCTATACTGGTCATATACTGGTCTGTTATCTCCTATACTGGTCATATACTGGTCTGTTATCTCATATACTGGTCATATACTGGTCTGTTATCTCATATACTGGTCATATACTGGTCTGTTATCTCCTATACTGGTCTGTTATCTCCTATACTGGTCTGTTATCTCCTATACTGGTCTGTTATCTCCTATACTGGTCTGTTATCTCCTATACTGGTCATATACTGGTCTGTTATCTCCTATACTGGTCTGTTATCTCCTATACTGGTCATATACTGGTCTGTTATCTCCTATACTGGTCTGTTATCTCCTATACTGGTCTGTTATCTCCTATACTGGTCATATACTGGTCTGTTATCTCCTATACTGGTCATATACTGGTCTGTTATCTCCTATACTGGTCATATACTGGTCTGTTATCTCCTATACTGGTCGTATACTGGTCTGTTATCTCCTATACTGGTCATATACTGGTCTGTTATCTCCTATACTGGTCTGTTATCTCCTATACTGGTCTGTTATCTCCTATACTGGTCATATACTGGTCTGTTATCTCCTATACTGGTCATATACTGGTCTGTTATCTCATATACTGGTCATATACTGGTCTGTTATCTCCTATACTGGTCTGTTATCTCCTATACTGGTCTGTTATCTCCTATACTGGTCTGTTATCTCCTATACTGGTCATATACTGGTCTGTTATCTCCTATACTGGTCCTATACTGGTCTGTTATCTCCTATACTGGTCTGTTATCTCCTATACTGGTCATATACTGGTCTGTTATCTCCTATACTGGTCATATACTGGTCTGTTATCTCTTGTAGGAATAAATAATACTCTATGCTATACAATATTCTGGTATTTATGGAAATTCTCTGTTGCAGATGAGAGATGCCAAAGTAAAGCCAATCATTTGTGGAGAGATCTGCGGGAGGATTTCAGAAGAGTTGTTTCCAGGGTAATCTATAATATTTGATCCTGTAAAATATTTGAATCCACTGTAATTCAGATATGATAATGAGAAGTTAGAGCTAAATATTTTCACATGTTTCACCAGCTCACATCTTTGGTAACAATTTTACCTGTCCCCTTGCAGTACTTCATGAGGTGTTCAGTCACCTGTCCTCTAGGAGTGAGGTATGAGGTGTTCAGTCACCTGTCCTCTAGGAGTGAGGTATGAGGTGTTCAGTCACCTGTCCTCTAGGAGTGAGGTATGAGGTGTTCAGTCACCTGTCCTCTAGGAGTGAGGTATGAGGTGTTCAGTCACCTGTCCTTTAGGAGTGAGGTATGAGGTGTTCAGTCACCTGTCCTCTAGGAGTGAGGTATGAGGTGTTCAGTCACCTGTCCTCTAGGAGTGAGGTATGAGGTGTTCAGTCACCTGTCCTCTAGGAGTGAGGTATGAGGTGTTCAGTCACCTGTCCTCTAGGAGTGAGGTATGAGGTGTTCAGTCACCTGTCCTCTAGGAGTGAGGTATGAGGTGTTCAGTCACCTGTCCTCTAGGAGTGAGGTATGAGGTGTTCAGTCACCTGTCCTCTAGGAGTGAGGTATGAGGTGTTCAGTCACCTGTCCTCTAGGAGTGAGGTATGAGGTGTTCAGTCACCTGTCCTCTAGGAGTGAGGTATGAGGTGTTCAGTCACCTGTCCTTTAGGAGTGAGGTATGAGGTGTTCAGTCACCTGTCCTCTAGGAGTGAGGTATGAGGTGTTCAGTCACCTGTCCTCTAGGAGTGAGGTATGAGGTGTTCAGTCACCTGTCCTCTAGGAGTGAGGTATGAGGTGTTCAGTCACCTGTCCTCTAGGAGTGAGGTATGAGGTGTTCAGTCACCTGTCCTCTAGGAGTGAGGTATGAGGTGTTCAGTCACCTGTCCTCTAGGAGTGAGGTATGAGGTGTTCAGTCACCTGTCCTCTAGGAGTGAGGTATGAGGTGTTCAGTCACCTGTCCTCTAGGAGTGAGGTATGAGGTGTTCAGTCACCTGTCCTCTAGGAGTGAGGTATGAGGTGTTCAGTCACCTGTCCTTTAGGAGTGAGGTATGAGGTGTTCAGTCACCTGTCCTCTAGGAGTGAGGTATGAGGTGTTCAGTCACCTGTCCTCTAGGAGTGAGGTATGAGGTGTTCAGTCACCTGTCCTCTAGGAGTGAGGTATGAGGTGTTCAGTCACCTGTCCTCTAGGAGTGAGGTATGAGGTGTTCAGTCACCTGTCCTCTAGGAGTGAGGTATGAGGTGTTCAGTCACCTGTCCTCTAGGAGTGAGGTATGAGGTGTTCAGTCACCTGTCCTTTTAGGAGTGAGGTATGAGGTGTTCAGTCACCTGTCCTCTAGGAGTGAGGTATGAGGTGTTCAGTCACCTGTCCTTTAGGAGTGAGGTATGAGGTGTTCAGCCACCTGTCCTTTAGGAGTGAGGTATGAGGTGTTCAGTCACCTGTCCTCTAGGAGTGAGGTATGAGGTGTTCAGTCACCTGTCCTCTAGGAGTGAGGTATGAGGTGTTCAGTCACCTGTCCTCTAGGAGTAAGGTATGAGGTGTTCAGTCACCTGTCCTCTAGTAGTGAGGTATGAGGTGTTCAGTCACCTGTCCTCTAGGAGTGAGGTATGAGGTGTTCAGCCACCTGTCCTTTAGGAGTGAGGTATGAGGTGTTCAGTCACCTGTCCTTTTAGGAGTGAGGTATGAGGTGTTCAGTCACCTGTCCTCTAGGAGTGAGGTATGAGGTGTTCAGTCACCTGTCCTTTAGGAGTGAGGTATGAGGTGTGGGCAGGTACTCACCATCACTGGGAGTGAAGGACAGATTCCTAATGGACACTGAGAATATGGTTTGGATAACTTCAAATGGGAGAGTAATATTTATCAACAATATCTCTCACAAGAACTATGAAGATTTCATTCCACTTTACACTGTGAGACCTATAGACTGTTACCATGAAGTCTGTGACGCCTAAATAATCAAAGCAATGCTAAGATGTGTATTGAGACAATGTGTATTGTATTCCAGGAGCTCGAGGACGGCCGTCTGCTACATAATTGGCTCAGGTTGATTGAATAATTGTCATCTATTAGTTGCTGAGTGGAAATAGTATACTGTTTGTGTTGGTTGTTCTTTAGAGATGGTAATTATATTTCTGTATCCAATTTCATCTGCATATGATAATGTATTTAGGCAACCCCTGACCTGATGGGGTAATTTGATCAGGAGGGGGATGTGCTCATGTGTGTATAAATTGAGTGTGCAACTGTTCAATAAATGAGAAGATTCCAGTACAAGCTAATTTGTCGGCTAGCTTTGTATGTAGGGCGGGTGGGAAAATCTGGTATCTATGTTCATGACTGGGAGGAAGCCGTATACTGACGGAAGACCACAAGTACAGTGTGGGTCCCACTCAGTCTGGGACATCCAAACCTCCCCCGGGATCCAAGGTCCGGATAGCAGAAGAGGAGAGGTATAGATACGCAGCGTATGGTTAGATGGTGCAGGCGCAGCATATGGTTGGGTGTCGCAGGCGCAGCGTATGGTTGAATGGCACAGGCTCAGTATATGGTTGGGTGTCGCAGGCGCAGCGTAGGGTTGGATGGCACAGGTGCAGCATATGGTTGGGTGTCGCAGGCTCAGCGTATGGTTGGATGTCGCAGGTGGAGCGCATGGTTGGATGGCACAGGCGCAGCGTATGGTTGGATGGCAAAGGGGCAGTGTATGGTTGGGTGTCACAAGCGCAGCATATAGTTGGATGTCACAGGCGCAGCGTATGGTTGGATGGTACAGGCGCAGCATATGGTTGGATGGTACAGGCGCAGCATATGGTTGGATGGCACAGGCGCAGCATATGGTTGGATGTCACAGGCGCAGTGTATGGTTGAGTGTTGCAGGCGTTGCGTATGGTTGGGTGTTGCAGGCGCTGCGTATGGTTGGGTGTTGCAGGCGCTGCGTATGGTTGGATGTCACAGGCGCAGCGTATGGTTGAATGGCACAGGCTCAGTATATGGTTGGGTGTCGCAGGCGCTGCGTATGGTTGGGTGTTGCAGGCGCTGCGTATGGTTGGATGTCACAGGCGCAGCGTATGGTTGAATGGCACAGGCTCAGTATATGGTTGGGTGTCGCAGGCGCAGCGTAGGGTTGGATGGCACAGGTGCAGCATATGGTTGGATGTCGCAGGTGGAGCGCATGGTTGGATGGCACAGGCGCAGCGTATGGTTGGATGGCAAAGGGGCAGTGTATGGTTGGGTGTCGCAAGCGCAGCATATAGTTGGATGTCACAGGCGCAGCGTATGGTTGGGTGTAGCAGGCGCAGCATATGGTTGGATGGTACAGGCGCAGCATATGGTTGGATGGCACAGGCGCAGCATATGGTTGGATGGCACAGGCGTTGCGTATGGTTGGGTGTTGCAGGCGCTGCGTATGGTTGGGTGTCACAGGCGCAGCGTATGGTTGGATGGTACAGGCGCAGCGTATGGTTGGGTGTTGCAGGCGCAGCGTATGGTTGGGTGTCGCAGGCGCAGCGTATGGTTGGATGGTACAGGCGCAGCGTATGGTTGGGTGTCGCAGCGTAGGGTTGGGTGTCGCAGGCGCATCGTATGGTTGGGTGTCGCAGGCACAGTGTATGGTTGTGTGTCGCAGGCACAGTGTATGGTTATGTGTCGCAGGCACAGTGTATGGTTGTGTGTTGCAGGCGCAGTGTATGGTTGTGTGTTGCAGGCACAGTGTATGGTTGTGTGTTGCAGGCACAGTGTATGGTTATGTGTTGCAGGCGCAGTGTATGGTTGTGTGTTGCAGGCACAGTGTAGGGTTGTGTGTTTCAGGCACAGTGTATGGTTGGGTGTTGCAGGCACAGTGTATGGTTGGGTGTTGCAGGCGCAGTGTATGGTTGTGTGTTGCAGTCACAGTGTATGGTTATGTGTTGCAGGCGCAGTGTATGGTTGTGTGTTGCAGGCACAGTGTAGGGTTAGGTGTTGCAGGCTCAGTGTATGGTTGTGTGTTTCAGGCACAGTGTATGGTTGGGTGTTGCAGGCACAGTGTATGGTTGGGTGTTGCAGGCACAGTGTATGGTTGGGTGTTGCAGGCGCAGTGTATGGTTGGGTGTCGCAGGCACAGTGTATGGTTGGGTGTTGCAGGCGCAGTGTATGGTTGTGTGTTGCAGGCGCAGTGTATGGTTGGGTGTCGCAGGCTCAGTGTAGGGTTGGGTGTCGCAGGCTCAGTGTATGGTTGTGTGTTGCAGGCTCAGTGTATGGTTGTGTGTTTCAGGCACAGTGTATGATTGGGTGTCGCAGGCACAGTGTATGGTTGTGTGTTGCAGTCACAGTGTATGGTTGGGTGTTGCAGGCACAGTGTATGGTTGTGTGTCGCAGGCACAGTGTAGGGTTGTGTGTTGCAGGCACAGTGTATGGTTGTGTGTTGCAGGCACAGTGTATGGTTGTGTGTTGCAGGCACAGTGTATGGTTGTGTGTTGCAGGCACAGTGTATGGTTGTGTGTTGCAGGCACAGTGTATGATTGGGTGTTGCAGGCACAGTGTATGATTGGGTGTTGCAGGCACAGTGTATGGTTGTGTGTTGCAGGCACAGTGTATGGTTGTGTGTTGCAGGCACAGTGTATGGTTGTGTGTTGCAGGCACAGTGTATGATTGGGTGTTGCAGGCACAGTGTATGATTGGGTGTTGCAGGCACAGTATATGGTTGGGTGTTGCAGGCACAGTGTATGATTGGGTGTTGCAGGCACAGTGTATGGTTGGGTGTCGCAGAGTAGGGTTGTGTGTTGCAGGCACAGTGTATGGTTGTGTGTTGCAGGCACAGTGTATGGTTGTGTGTTGCAGGCACAGTGTATGGTTGGGTGTTGCAGGCACAGTGTATGGTTGTGTGTTGCAGGCACAGTGTATGGTTGTGTGTTGCAGGCACAGTGTATGGTTGTGTGTCGCAGGCACAGTGTATGGTTGTGTGTTGCAGGCACAGTGTAGGGTTAGGTGTCGCAGGCACAGTGTATGATTGGGTGTTGCAGGCACAGTGTATGGTTGGGTGTTGCAGGCACAGTGTATGGTTGTGTGTCGCAGGCACAGTGTATGGTTGGGTGTTGCAGGCACAGTGTATGGTTGTGTGTTGCAGGCACAGTGTAGGGTTGTGTGTTGCAGGCACAGTGTATGGTTGTGTGTTGCAGGCACAGTGTATGGTTGTGTGTTGCAGGCACAGTGTATGGTTGTGTGTTGCAGGCACAGTGTATGGTTGTGTGTTGCAGGCACAGTGTATGATTGGGTGTTGCAGGCACAGTGTATGGTTGTGTGTCGCAGGCACAGTGTATGGTTGGGTGTCGCAGAGTAGGGTTGTGTGTTGCAGGCACAGTGTAGGGTTGTGTGTCACAGGCACAGTGTATGGTT
Organism: Pelophylax lessonae; assembly: GCF_965119305.1. Lineage (NCBI taxonomy): Eukaryota > Metazoa > Chordata > Amphibia > Anura > Ranidae > Pelophylax > Pelophylax lessonae. The sequence goes on from NC_138778.1 coordinate 238,943,105, forward strand.
GTGTGTTGCAGGCACAGTGTAGGGTTAGGTGTCGCAGGCACAGTGTATGGTTGGGTGTTGCAGGCACAGTATATGGTTGTGTGTTGCAGGCACAGTGTATGGTTGTGTGTTGCAGGCACAGTGTATGGTTGTGTGTTGCAGGCACAGTGTATGGTTGTGTGTTGCAGGCACAGTGTATGGTTGTGTGTTGCAGGCACAGTGTATGGTTGTGTGTTGCAGGCACAGTGTAGGGTTGTGTGTCACAGGCACAGTGTATGGTTGTGTGTTGCAGGCACAGTGTATGGTTGGGTGTTGCAGGCACAGTGTATGGTTGGGTGTTGCAGGCACAGTGTATGGTTGGGTGTTGCAGGCACAGTGTATGGTTGGGTGTTGCAGGCACAGTGTATGGTTGTGTGTTGCAGGCACAGTGTAGGGTTGTGTGTCACAGGCACAGTGTATGGTTGGGTGTTGCAGGCACAGTGTATGGTTGGGTGTCGCAGCGTAGGGTTAGGTGTTGCAGGCACAGTGTAGGGTTAGGTGTCGCAGGCACAGTGTATGGTTGGGTGTTGCAGGCACAGTGTATGGTTGTGTGTTGCAGGCACAGTGTATGGTTGTGTGTTGCAGGCACAGTGTAGGGTTGTGTGTCACAGGCACAGTGTATGGTTGGGTGTTGCAGGCACAGTGTATGGTTGGGTGTCGCAGCGTAGGGTTAGGTGTTTCAGGCACAGCGTAGGGTTAGGTGTTTCAGGCACAGTGTATGGTTGGGTGTCGCAGCGTATGGTTGGGTGTTGCAGGCACAGTGTATGGTTGTGTGTTGCAGGCACAGTGTATGGTTGGGTGTTGCAGGCGCAGCGTATGGTTGGGTGTCGCAGCGTATGGTTGGGTGTCGCAGGCTCAGCGTAGGGTTGGCCTCTTTGGGGAGGGTTTTCTAGGAGGAGCGCTCTACAGGTGATGAGTGCGATAGTAAGAAATGAGTATACAATACAAACTCTATTTCTTCTCTTTGTCTATAGATGAGGAAGGAGGATGAGAAACCCTTGGTGCTCACACACGGTCTGCAGCCTGTACGTCATCTCCCCTTCCCTGCCAAACTGAAATGTGTGAAATATGTGGTGGGGCAGCGTTGTCTGGTCTCCCTGGACTTTGATGGAAATGTCTCTCTGCACCATGTAGATGGCAGAGTCCAGAACCAGAGATCGCTGTCATTGCCAATTTCTGGGCTGCTGTATGCAGCTCGTGTCCAACTCTACGTGGCCTGGAACCGGCATGGGCTTCTACTGCTAGACAAGACTTTCACCCTGGTATCAGAAATCCCTGTGAAGGAAGAGGTCCTCTGCTGTGTCTATGATCCGGGGAAGAACCTTGTGCTGAGCGGAGGAGCTGGTGGGGTCTCCATCTGGAGGTTTAGTCACAGTGGACAGAAATTGGTCTGGCAACAGTCGCTGAGTCAGTCAATGAAGAATCAGGACAAAGTTGAAGTTCTTGCTGTAGATACGGAATCACAAAATCCACATACATGTTTTGCTGCATGTGGGACCAGCGTGTGGGAATTCAGTCTGATGGACGGAACTCTGGTGAGACGGAGGAAGAATCTACATTTCAGGTACATACAGTATATCATTGTCCTCTGTCCACGTCTTGTAGTAAATCGATGAGTAGCAGGGTCAGTGCTTTTATATCTATAGGAACAGAAAACGCAGAACTGGTCGCTTCAGTCTCTGTACCACAGGAGCTTACATTCTAATAATCTGCATAATAAATGTACCGAACAGCCGCACACTAATAAAGTCAGTCCTTGAAAAAAAATGTATCCCAGGTCTGTAATCTGATGTTTCCAACCCCTAGCCACGCCCTGCTGGTGCATTTTGCATTGAATGGATTTATTCATAGAGATGAGGGTGGCTATAGAAGGGGGACATTTATATCAAGGAATACAACTAAAAACTACAATCAAAAACATTTGTTGGTAGTAATCAATTGGTAGAAGCATAGTCTCTGTACAGATGTATGTACATTGGAAGACAAACTTTTTGTAAGTCATGATAAAGTGAAAACGTGAAAATACAACCAGCCCATCCACATACAAAAGATGTCAGAAAATATAGAAATATTTCTCTAAATATTCCTAACCCTGTAAATGTAACTATTATGGTATGACCATTATCTGGGCGAGGTAAACATTCCTATATAACATGGAAGATGTGTTCTACCAATGGTCTCAAGAAAAAATGTTAGAAAAACAATCCGCCCCCAGATATTATTCTCTTCTCCATCCAGAATCTTCTATTTCTTGCCTTTTCCTAGTACATGGTCTACTCCCGTCTTCTCCCATCCACGATCATCTTCGTCCTGCCTATCACTCCACAGTGCATGGTCTACTCCTGTCTTCTCCCATCCACAATCATCTATTCTTGCCTTTTCCTAGTACATAGTCTACTAATGATCTTTGTCTTCTCTTCTCCATCCACGATCATCTACTTCCTGCCTTCTGTGTTCCCAGTACATGGTCTACTCATGTCTTCTCCCATCCATGATAATCTACTTCCCTTCCTCTGTCTTCCCAGTACATGGTCTACTCATGTTCTTTGTCTGGTCTTCTCTGATCTACGATCATCTACTCCCTGCCTTCTCTCTCCACAGCACATAGTCTACTCATGTTCTTTGTCTTGTCTTCTCCATCCACAATCCTCTACTTCCTGCCTTCCCTCTTCGCAGTACATGGTCAACTCATGTTCTTTGTCCTCTCTTGTCCATCCGCAATCATCTACTCCCTGCCTTCTCACTCTACAGTACATGGTCTACTCATGTCTTCCCCCATTCATGTTCATCTACTTTCTGCCTTCTCTCTCCACAGTACGTGCTTCTACTCATGTCTTTTCCCATCCATAACCATCTACTTTCTGCCTTCTCTCTCCACAATATGTGATCTACTTATGTCTTCTCCCATCCATGACCATCTACTTCCTTCTTTGTCCTCTCTTGTCCATCCACGATCATCTACTCCCTGCCTTCTCTCTTCCCAGTATATGATCTACTCATGCTCTGTCTGCTCTCTTTTCTCCCCAGTACATAATCTGCTCATGTTTGTTGTGGTCTCATCTCCCACCCACAATCATCTACTCCCAGCTTTCTGTCTTCCCAGTACATGGTATATTCATGTCTGCAATGGGTTTATTTTCCTGACACAGAATAATTACCAGCCTGATATACTCTGAGAATCTCCATCTGTAGAATTGTTAGGTTGGGATGGGTTGGGTCGCTAGTCTTTGAATGCCGTGTATAATGGGTTTATTTTCCTGACACAGAATAATTACCAGCCTGGTATACTCTGAGAATCTCCATCTGTAGAATTGTTGGGTTGGGATAGGTTGGGTCGCTAGTCTTTGAATGCCGTGTATAATGGGTTTATTTTCCTGACACAGAATAATTACCAGCCTGGTATACTCTGAGAATCTCCATCTGTAGAATTGTTGGGTTGGGATAGGTTGGGTCGCTAGTCTTTGAATGCCGTGTATAATGGGTTTATTTTCCTGACACAGATTCATTACCAGCCTGGTATACTCTGAGAATCTCCATCTGTAGAATTGTTAGGTTGGGATGGGTTGGGTCGCTAGTCTTTGAATGCCGTGTATAATGGGTTTATTTTCCTGACACAGAATAATTACCAGCCTGGTATACTCTGAGAATCTCCATCTGTAGAATTGTTGGGTTGGGATAGGTTGGGTCGCTAGTCTTTGAATGCTGTGTATAATGGGTTTATTTTCCTGACACAGAATAATTACCAGCCTGGTATACTCTGAGAATCTCCATCTGTAGAATTGTTGGGTTGGGATAGGTTGGGTCGCTAGTCTTTGAATGCCGGGTATAATGGGTTTATTTTCCTAACACAGATTCATTACCAGCCTGGTATACTCTGAGAATCTCCATCTGTAGAATTGTTGGGTTGGGATAGGTTGGGTCGCTAGTCTTTGAATGCCGTGTATAATGGGTTTATTTTCCTGACACAGAATAATTACCAGCCTTGTATACTCTTAGAATCTCCATCTGTAGAATTGTTGGGTTGGGTTGCTAGTCTTTGAATGCCGTGTATAATGGGTTTATTTTTCTGACACAGATTCATTACCAGCATGGTATACTCTGAGAATCTCCATCTGTAGAATTGTTGGGTTGGGATAGGTTGGGTCGCTAGTCTTTGAATGCCGTGTATAATGGGTTTATTTTCCTGACACAGAATAATTACCAGCCTGGTATACTCTGAGAATCTCCATCTGTAGGATTGTTGGGTTGGGATAGGTTGGGTCGCTAGTCTTTGAATGCCGTGTATAATGGGTTTATTTTCCTGACACAGAATAATTACCAGCCTGGTATACTCTGAGAATCTCCATCTGTAGAATTGTTGGGTTGGGATAGGTTGGGTCGCTAGTCTTTGAATGCCGTGTATAATGGGTTTATTTTCCTGACACAGAATAATTACCAGCCTGGTATACTCTGAGAATCTCCATCTGTAGAATTGTTGGGTTGGGATAGGTTGGGTCGCTAGTCTTTGAATGCCGTGTATAATGGGTTTATTTTCCTGACACAGAATAATTACCAGCCTGGTATACTCTGAGAATCTCCATCTGTAGAATTGTTGGGTTGGGATAGGTTGGGTCGCTAGTCTTTGAATGCCGTGTATAATGGGTTTATTTTCCTGACACAGAATAATTACCAGCCTGGTATACTCTGAGAATCTCCATCTGTAGAATTGTTGGGTTGGGATAGGTTGGGTCGCTAGTCTTTGAATGCCGTGTATAATGGGTTTATTTTCCTGACACAGATTCATTACCAGCCTGGTATACTCTGAGAATCTCCATCTGTAGAATTGTTGGGTTGGGATAGGTTGGGTCGCTAGTCTTTGAATGCTGTGTATAATGGGTTTATTTTCCTGACACAGAATAATTACCAGCCTGGTATACTCTGAGAATCTCCATCTGTAGAATTGTTGGGTTGGGATAGGTTGGGTTGCTAGTCTTTGAATGCCGTGTATAATGGGTTTATTTTCCTGACACAGATTCATTACCAGCCTGGTATACTCTGAGAATCTCCATCTGTAGAATTGTTGGGTTGGGATAGGTTGGGTCGCTTGTCTTTGAATGCTGTGTATAATGGGTTTATTTTCCTGACACAGATTCATTACCAGCCTGGTATACTCTGAGAATCTCCATCTGCTGATTTCAGGATCCAGAGACTGCACTGTCAAAGTGTGGGGTGAAGAAGGGCAGCTCATAGCTGTATTTGTGGGACATACAGGTAATGAACAGATCTGACAGAGCACGGTATTTGGTGCTTGACCCCAGAAATAGGGAGTAGTACACTGACCCTTTAGACCAGCTTTGTTCAGCCTCTATATAATAAATGTATTTTCAGTAATAGTCATGAAATGATATGACTAATAATAATGACATGAAATACAGTGACAATAGCAGTGCCCCCTTACCTAGATGATCATTGGAGCTTGCCCCCTTACATTATTGTGAAGTAGAGGGTTATAAGCTGGTAGAAGTATATAAAGAATACAGATCGATATTTTCATGGCATGTTCAGTAGTAGTGAGGCAGAATGAAATCTGTATTTGGAAGTGATGTAGAATTGAAGTGAGGTGAGGGCAATATGGAAGGTACAAAAGTGTAGTAGAGTGAGGGCAGTATGGAGAGTACAGTAGAAGTAGGGTGAGGGCAATATGGAGAGTACAGAAGTGTAGCTATGGATTTGGCTTGAGAGCATTGTAAGGTTAAGTAGAGTTAAACCATTGTGAAGCATGGTGGTGGTGGGGGGTAAGTAGTAATTTAGCTTAGAATAAGGTTAGGAATGAACCTACACCACTTTAGTCATTCTGGCGGTACTGAGAAGTGATGTAGAATAAAAGTGGGGTGAGGCCAATATGAAGTGTACAGTAAAGTGTAGAAGAGAAAATGCACCACTTTTGTCATTCTGTGTGTGTTGGTTTATTGTGTTTCTGATCTTCTCTAGTTAATCAATCATGGAAAGTTATATCAGACAAATACCACTGAAGGAAAGCGATTTGAGTCACCGAATCTAAAAGTGCTATGTGCTGAATAGAAAAGTAAATAAATAATTGCATAAAAAATAAATAATTTATTATTCAGAGGCCCTCTGATCTCTGGGGTCCTTGAGGCCCTCTCCTCTGATCTCTGGGGTCCTGGAGGCCCTCTCCTCTGATCTCTGGGGTCCTGGATGCCCTCTCCTCTGATCTCTGGGGTCCTTGAGGCCCTCTCCTCTGATCTCTGGGGTCCTGGAGGCCCTCTCCTCTGATCTCTGGGGTCCTGGAGGCCCTCTCCTCTGATCTCTGGGGTCCTGGAGGTCCTCTCCTCTGATCTCTGGGGTCCTGGAGGCCTTCTCCTCTGATCTCTGGGGTCCTTGAGGCCCTCTCCTCTGATCTCTGGGGTCCTGGAGGCCTTCTGATCCCTGGGGTCCTTGAGGCCCTCTCCTCTGATCCCTGGGGTCCTTGAGGCCCTCTCCTCTGATCCCTGGGGTCCTTGAGGCCCTCTCCTCTGATCCCTGGGGTCCTTGAGGCCCTCTCCTCTGATCTCTGGGGTCCTGGAGGTCCTCTGATCTCTGGGGTCCGGGAAGCCCTCTGATCTCTGGGGTCCTTGAGGCCCTCTCCTCTGATCTCTGGGGTCCTGGAGGCCCTCTCCTCTGATCTCTGGGGTCCTTGAGGCCCTCTCCTCTGATCTCTGGGGTCCTTGAGGCCCTCTCCTCTGATCTCTGGGGTCCTGGAGGCCCTCTCCTCTGATCTCTGGGGTCCTTGAGGCCCTCTCCTCTGATCTCTGGGGTCCTTGAGGCCCTCTCCTCTGATCTCTGGGGTCCTGGAGGCCCTCTCCTCTGATCTCTGGGGTCCTTGAGGCCCTCTCCTCTGATCTCTGGGGTCCTTGAGGCCCTCTCCTCTGATCTCTGGGGTCCTTGATGCCCTCTCCTCTGATCTCTGGGGTCCTTGAGGCCCTCTCCTCTGATCTCTGGGGTCCTGGAGGCCTTCTGATCTCTGGGGTCCTGGAGGCCCTCTGATCTCTGGGGTCCTTGAAGCCCTCTGATCTCTGGGGTTCTGGAGGCACTCTGATTTCTGGGGTCCTGGAGGCCCTCTGATCTCTGGAGAGTTACCCTCACACTAATGGGTGAAGGGAAATTTAAGCACAAGCACCTTTTAAGCTAGAAGATCTGTTCAGCACCTTTCGTCACTTTTGTGGTGGAATTTTTTGCACTGGAAGAATTTTTGCACTTTTTGCACCTTATGAATTATTGGACTTTATTTAATATTAGCACTTTTAGATTTGGAGCCTCAAATCACTTTCTTTTCATGTTTTTTTTGTTTTACCCCAAAAAATTGATGGCAGCCGCATCCATATATTATATATCTTTTTAATAGATGTAGTATTTAAATGTCACATCATTCCACTGGGAGGCGCCATTTTTCAGTTTTTTTAGATAAATCCCACTAATGGAGCCTCTCCTCTGTCCTATTCTATTCAGTAACTTTGTAGGAAGATGTAATGGTTGTGTCCATCCCCCCTAGGTGCCATTACTGCTCTGTCCCTGAGCACCTCTAGAAGGACCCTCATCTCCGGCTCTGAAGATAAAACAATTCGGATTTGGGACCTGAACACTCAAGAAGAATCTGAAGAACTGGAGATATCCGGGGTTCCGATTGGAATAGAAACGTTTGGTGATAACGCAGAACATCTTCTCTGTTACAGCAGCTTTGACCTCCACATCTGGCAGATAGAACAATTCTACAAACTTCACTGCCTTGTGGGAAGAAATGTGAAGGATATGAAAGTGGTTGGGGGTGGGGGCCCCTTTCCTGGCAGGGTTCTGTGTGTGTGCTCAGATGGGATGGTGAGGGTAATATCGGCACTTACTGGAGATCTTATATCAACACTCTCACTAGAGGGCGCCAATAGCTTGCTGGTGGCAGAATACTGTATACACAGAGAGACGCTTTGTGTTCTGCTGAAGGATGGACGGCTCCTTAAAGCCAATGCCTTGGTCAATCCTATGAGTGTCCTGAGTAAAGTGAAAGTTAGCAGTGACCAATCCCGTCCTCGGTGCTTCACTCTCTACTCAGATATTATGGATGAGGAGGTGGCAGTTGCAGAGTGGAAAGAAGTGGTAAAGCAGCGGGAAGACAAAGGACCACCTGGCCTAGAAAGAGAAATGACAAACCGGTAAATTTCTTCATCTTCTAGAGCTGCACTGCCTCGATGGTGAGGTCTTCCACTGGGGGGATATTGGGGAATGATGGTGGATTCTTCCACTGGGGGGATATTGGGGAATGATGGTGAGGTCTTCCACTGGGGGGATATTGGGGAATGATGGTGGATTGTTCCACTGGGGAGATATTGGGGTATGATGGTGAGGTCTTCCACTGGGGGGATATTGGAGAATGATGGCGGATTCCTCCACTGGGGGGATATTGGGGAATGATGGTGAGGTCTTCCACTGGGGGGATATTGGGGAATGATGGCGGATTCTTCCACTGGGGGGATATTGGGGAATGATGGTGAGGTCTTCCACTGGGGGGATATTGAGGAATGATGGCGGATTGTTCCACTGGGGAGATATTGGGGAATGATGGCGGATTCTTCCACTGGGGGGATATTGGAGAATGATGGCGGATTGTTCCACTGGGGGGATATTGGGGAATGATGGTGAGATCTTCCACTGGGGAGATATTGGGGAATGATGGCGGATTCTTCCACTGGGGAGATATTGGGGAATGATGGGGGATCTTTCACTGAGGGGATATTGGAGAATGATGGCGGATTCCTCCACTGAGGGGATATTGGGGAATGATGGTGGATTCCTCCACTTGGGAGATATTGGGGAATGATGGCGGATTGTTCTATTGGGGGGATATTGATGAATGATGGTAAGGTCTTCCACTGGGAGGATATTGGTGAACCACGGTGAGGTCTTCCACAGGGAAGATATTAGTGAACCATGGTGAGGTCTTCCACTGGGGGATATTGGGGAATTACGATTGGGTCTTCTACTGGGGGGATATTGATGGATGGTGAGGTCATCCACTGGGGGGATATTGATGAATGATGATGAGGTCTTCCACTGGGGGGATGTTGATGAATGATGGTGAGGTCTTCCACTGGGGGGATATTGATGGATGGTGAGGTCATCCACTGGGGGGGATATTGATAAATGATGATGAGGTCTTCCACTGGGGGGATATTGATGAATGATGATGAGGTCTTCCACTGGGGGGATATTGATGAATGATGGTGAGGTCTTCCACTGGGGGAATATTGATGAATGATGGTGAGCTCTTCCTCTGGGAGGACATTGGGGAATGATGGTGGGATCTTCCACTGGGGGGGATATTGAGGAATGATGGTGAGGTTTTCCACTGGGAGGACATTGGGGAATTATGGTGGGATCTTCCACTGGGGGGATATGTATGAATGATTCCTGTGAGATCTAAAATCAACTGCCGGACTGGGCAACGGGCTGGATAATCTAGATCCAGTGGTCACCCTGGTCTGGCCAGCAAGCGTGCGCAGACCTCAGCTCTGTGCTCGATAATCCGCGACATAGCCCCACTGGACTGGGGCTGGCCTGTGAGTTAAACGCCTCGTGAGGTCGCATGCGACAGGGTCACGGCCTGAGTCGCAGCGTTCCTCCTGGCCGACAATCCCCTATTTCGATGGCGAGGGGTTCTGTCTGGAGCGGTGCCCGCTTGGTTCCTGGTATGGTGAGTAGCTGTCCCCCCTCCCCCTGGAGGGTTTTGGGGGTGCATGTGGGGCCACTCCTTGGGACAGTCGGATCCCTGGGTTCCCCTCCTTACGGTCAGGCACCCCCCTTTCATCTGTCCCCCATCCTACCCCCCCCTCCACTTATGTTGGGGCTGTGAGGGTGGTCTGGTCCATCTCCTGGGGTGGGGTAGGGTGCTGTGCTGGCGATGGGTTCCGGGAGGTGCGCTGCCGGCGACCGGATGAACGGCTGTGCAGGGAGGGGGGTTGTACCTCGTGGGGGCTCCTGCCAGGGCCCCCATGCTGCCTGGGCCTGTCCTTGAGGCCTAGGAAGGAATCCCTCCTGGGTCCCAGAACAATGTCACCATGAAACTTGGGGCCCAGAACAATGGCGCACTGACACTTGGGGGCCTCAGAACAAGGACATACTGTCACTTGGTGTCCCAGAACAATGACACCCTGACACTTGGGGTCCCAGAAAAATGACACCCTGACACTTGGGGTCCCAGAAAAATGACACCCTGACACTTGGGGTCCCAGAACAATGACACCCTGACACTTGGTTGGTTTGCTATGTTTGGTTGTAGAAATGTAGAATGCAATGATTTGATTTGCAGGTTTTTCCCGATAATTGGGAGTGATGATGGAAGTCTGCGTGTCTGTGATTGGTATTCCTGCAAACTCCTCTACCAGACTAAAGCACACAGCCCCAGCCAGGTGACCTCTCTGACATGTGACCCAAAGAACAACTACATCATATCTGCAGGTAAGTCACCCTGTGTGCCCCTTCTATACCCCCATTACCTAGAAGACCCCATAGGGTGACCATATCCTGTGTGCCCCTTCTACACCGCCATTACCTAGAAGACCCCATAGGGTGACAGTATCCTGTGTGCCCCTTCTACACCGCCATTACCTAGAAGACCCCATAGGGTGACCATATCCTGTGTGCCCCTTCTACACCGCCATTACCTAGAAGACCCCATAGGGTGACAGTATCCTGTGTGCCCCTTCTACACCGCCATTACCTAGAAGACCCCATAGGCTGACAGTATCCTGTGTGCCCCTTCTACACCGCCATTACCTAGAAGGCCCCTTAGGTGTAGCAGTACTTATCTCCCGGTATTAGAAAGGGGGAACTGATATTGCTGGTGTGACCGGAGGAGGTCTTTCCAAATAATAATATTGATAATGCATGAGCAGGAGCCCCCTCCCCCCTCAACAAAAATAGGAATTCACCCCGCAGTGGATGGTGAAATCACAGAACATTGATCCGCTTACGGTGATGTGAAAAACATAAGAATGGGGGGGGGGGGTAGATGTCACTTCTGTAATCACTATGGTAATGAGTCCTCTCTCTCCGTCATCTCTACGGTAATTAATGGCGCTTACTTTTCTCCTTCTCCGTCATCTCTATGGTTATGAGCTGCTCCTTTTTTCCTCTCTCTCTCTGTCATCTCTATGGTAATGATTGGCTCCTCCTTTCCCTGCTCTTGGTCATCTCTATGGTAATGGTTGGCTCCTCCTTTCCCTGCTCTCGGTCATCTCTATGGTAATGGTTGGCCCCCCCTTTCCCTGCTCGGAGTCATCTCTATGGTAATGGTTGGCTCCTCCTTTCCCTGCTCTTGGTCATCTCTATGGTAATGGTTGGCTCCTCCTTTCCCTGCTCTCGGTCATCTCTATGGTAATGGTTGGCTCCTCCTTTCCCTGCTCTCGGTCATCTCTATGGTAATGGTTGGCTCCTCCTTTCCCTGCTCTCGGTCATCTCTATGGTAATGGTTGGCCCCCCCTTTCCCTGCTCGGAGTCATCTCTATGGTAATGGTTGGCTCCTCCTTTCCCTGCTCTGAGTCATCTCTATGGTAATGAACAGATCCTCCTTTCCCTGCTCTCGGTCATCTCTATGGTAATGGTTGGCTCCTCCTTTCCCTGCTCTCGGTCATCTCTATGGTAATGGTTGGCTCCTCCTTTCCCTACTCTCGGTCATCTCTATGGTAATGGTTGGCTCCTCCTTTCCTTGTTCTCAGTCATCTCTATGGTAACGGTTGGCTCCTCCTTTCCCTGCTCTGAGTAATCTCTATGGTAATGAACAGATCCTCCTTTCCCTGCTCTCGTTCATCTCTATGGTAATGGTTGGCTCCTCCTTTCCCTGCTCTCGGTCATCTCTATGGTAATGGTTGGCTCCTCCTTTCCCTGCTCTCGGTCATCTCTATGGTAATGGTTGGCCCCCCCTTTCCCTGCTCTGAGTCATCTCTATGGTAATGGTTGGCTCCTCCTTTCTCTGCTCTGAGTCATCTCTATGGTAATGAACAGATCCTCCTTTCCCTGCTCTCGGTCATCTCTATGGTAATGGTTGGCTCCTCCTTTCCCTACTCTCGGTCATCTCTATGGTAATGGTTGGCTCCTCCTTTCCCTGCTCTCGGTCATCTCTATGGTAATGAACAGATCCTCCTTTTCTCGCTGTTTTATGACCTTTCAATAAAGTTAATAATAAAGGAAGAAAAGGTAAAGCAATGCCTTGTGATGGAGGAACGTCTGTTCACAATGTACATCTCACATGATAGAACGCCTCATTTGTAGCATGTTTGGGAGGATCCCATATGGCAGACATCTAGGATTGGAGCACTTAGGCCTCGGGTTTTGGTCCGTGTGTTGGGTCCTTGGAAATGCTGCCAGGTCTTATGGTCTTCACATTTTCAATCGACCCTTTTTCTCATCTTGTAAATCTTCTTCTTCTCTCAATGAACCTTTAGAACCCTCAGTACTGTGAGCCGAGTTTGTTGATTGTCTTCCTCAGGATCGGATCTGACGGTGAAGGTCTGGAGGTTTTTTGCCCATGCTGAGGAAAGTCTTAGTCTTTGTATGAGCTTCTTCTGTTCCCAACCAGTGGGACAAATGTGCAGCTTCAAGTCCCAGCTCTTTGTGGCCTTCCATGACACCTCCAATGCCGCATACAGCCTGGTACAGTATTGTCTGAGGACAGAGTCTAGGAAGGACCATCCACCAAGTGATGACCATCAGGACCAAATAACAGGTAAGATTGGGGCTTAGGGCAGGGGTCTTCAAACTACGGCCCTCCAGTTCTCCGAGAACTAAAAGTCCCATCATGCCTAGTCATGTCTGGGAATGTCAGAGTTTTACAATGCCTCATGGGACGTGTAGTTCCACAACAGCTGGAGGGCTCCCTGGCTTAGGGAATGACACGTCCCTTCACTTCCCACCAGGTTCTCTCTGCATTGTTTGTATGTTCTCTTTGTGTTTCCTCCCCCAATAAAAAGACACATTGCTAAATAAACCTTGGGTACTACACTCCAGAATATGTCAGAGCTATTCAAATGTAGAATTATAATAGCATGGGACATTAGAGTGTAAGCTCCTCTGGTGCACAGGCAGATGTCATTTGCTCAATGTTGTTTTTACAGCATTCCAGAATATGTCAGAGCTATATAAATGAATGTTATAAAAGATACATATTTGTTTTATTATTTTTGCTAGAATTAGGGTCTTTTTGGTACAGTATTTTACCAACTTCAAATGTAGAAATAATATTACTCCTCCCCTTCTTAGATTTACACAAACACAGCCCCTCCTACTTCTAGATTAATAGGAACACAGCCCCTCCCCTTTCCATATTTATAGGAACACAGCCCTCCTCTTCCTATATGTATAACATTGTTTATAAACATTGATCAGACAGGCGATGGAGAGATACAAAGTAACATTGTTTATAAACATTGATCAGACAGGAGATGGAGAGATACAAAGTAACATTGTTTATAAACATTGATAAGATGGGACATAGAGAGATAAAAAAGTAACATTGTTTATGTACATTGACCAGACGGGAGATAGAGAGATACAAAGTAACATTGTTTATAAACATTGACCAGACAGGAAATAGAGAGATACAAAGTAACATTGTTTATAAACATTAATCAGACGGGAGATAGAGAGATACAAAGTAACATTGTTTATAAACATTGATCAGACAGGAGATAAAGAAATACATAGTTAGTGAGGTTGAAAAAAGACACCAGTCCATCCAGTTCAACTATTATCTTGACAGATAATTAAGGGACACTGAGAATATGGCTTGAATTGCTTCAAATGGGACAGTAATATTTATCAGCCATATAGCTCAAGAAATATATGAAGATTATTCCTGGCCTGATTGATTCTGAACATGTTCATTGAAAGAGCTAGTCACATTGGCCTCTGTTCCATGTCCTTCAATGTCTGAGACGGACAGTCTGTCACTGGTGGTTTCTTCCTATTGTCTGTGTATTGAGGTGTGATGTGGATTCTGTTAAGCCTGTCTGTCCCATTGGTAATTGTTAATGAACAAAATATATTGTTAATTGTTTATATAAACAAAAAAAATACTGAAAAGTTTGAAAATAAATGCATTTTCTTAGTTTAGGTTTTAAAATTTTGCAAATAAATAATCTTTCTTCGTAAATTTAGGCTAACACGTATTCCGCTACATTTCTACAAATCAATGGTTATTATTTAGTCTGTGTGAAAGTTATAGAGTGTACAATCTATGGTATATACAGTATATCTGCAAATTGATCAATCCTCATGTAGGGGCTTGAGGCCCGAAAATTGCAGGACAGTACAAATACCCCCCAAATGACCATGTCAGAATATTTATACTGCTCTGATATAACAGTGTCTCCATTTATGTAAATAAGCAAAGATCTGTAAGGTAGGAGAATCCCAACTTATTTCCACAAATCAATATGTAACAAGTTCTTTTTAATCGATTAATTTCTTTTTAACAGCATATACCAATCTTAGTGAACACAGTCTACAGTAGGGAATATATATAAGAATATTTATTCACAAGACATGTATTCACAATAAATGATTAGACTTGAGGTAACACAAAGAGAAAACTCTACATAAAATACAAACTTAAAACGATAAATGCAATGTGATATGTAGCTCAATGATGAAAGTAAAAATAAAAGCAAGATTACCTTTTCTCAGGTATAGGATAAACCATAGGTAAGTATTCTATATAATCAGACCACAATTGTCTGCGAATTGCGCAGCCAACAGTCACTCCGCTGCAGTTGGAGTGAGAATAGGCTATGCAAAATGGGAGACTAATTCGCTAATATTGCGCTAAATCTGATATTAATAAAAACAAAAATCAGTTTTAAAGAAAAATCTACTATGGTTCATATGGCTGGGACTGTAATCTCGTTACCCTTTAATATGAAATGTAAAACATGTAAGGAAGTAAATAAATTATAGTAAATAATAATCAAATAAACAGCAAGGTATATTTACCACACTTAAGATGGCTACTAGCTTAAAATGGTCGTTAACAGAGTTCTTAAGATGGTTGCCTTCCCAAAATGGTGGCCAGATAGGGAGGAGTTTCGTTTGTCGTCCTTCAAAGTTCCAGATAAAGGATGGAGTATGTATAGATGAGTATATGTATGGATGTGAGTTGCGTGTGTGTTACATAGTTAGTGAGGTTGAAAAAAGACATCAGTCCATCCAGTTCAACCTATGATGTGTGTGTGTCTACTGTTAACCACACATTGTATACCCCTGTATGTTGTACATTGTATACTCCTGTATGTTGTACATTGTATACCCCTGTATGTTGTGGTCTTTAAGGTGCCCATCTAATAGTTTTTTGAAACTATCAATGATCCCTGCTGATACGACTGTTTGCGGAAGAGAATTCCACATCCTTCCTGCTCTTACAGTGAAGAACCCCTGCGTATTTTAAGGTTAAACCGCCTTTCCTCTAGTTTTAGTGAGTGGCCACGCGTCTTATTGTATTTCCTTTCTCTGAATAGGTTTTTCCATATGCTAGGGTTTCCAGTACAATATTTGTACATTGATATCATATCCCACCTCAATCGTCTCTTCTCCAGAGTGTTGTAAGTGTAATGAATGTTGTCGTAATGTGTGTGTGTGTGTGTGTGTGTGTGTCCTATCACATCTGGGGTTCCCTTTCTATATTGTATTGAACAAAAGGGCAGTAAAATTACCATAAGTCAAACCCAGAAGGAGGAACTTTATCCCCATTGGTTGGGATAACTTATCCATTAACTGATGAGGTCATTGGGCAACACCTCTACTAGTTATCCAGTATATTGGATATTAAAACTATATGATAAGTTTTTCATTTAATAATAATCATAGAAACAACATAAAAATCTATCCATACTCTCATCTAATATATACATGTCCATCTAATAAATATCTCCATCATGTATCTAGGTAAGGATTGAATCTGGTAACACCATTTAATAAGGATATATTATTAATATATATATATATATATATATATATATATATATATATTGGAAATGACTTTTCAACCAAAGACTTCACTTAGTAGCAGTCACCAAAGAGGGCAGTATCGTATTACTGTTAGATTCAGTATATAGAATACTACTGCATTATTTACCTACAAATAAACTTTGAACCCTTATGTTAATTAAAAGCTTTGCAATCCCAGACCTTCTAGACTCTTTGGCAAGGTCAGAAAAGTTTTATGACAACTCTTACAACTTACAAAAGCTTATTTAAACCTTTTTAAACATGAAATCATGAGTCATCAATCTAAGTTAAACTAGAATTTAGCAAGAATATGAAACAAAATATCATATAGAAAGTTTTCCTAAATATCTATGTATGTTATTCATATATATACTCATTGTTAATATTCTGTTACATAGGATTATAATGTCTCTTTAAATCTTATTTTTAAATGGGTCTAAACACAGAAAATACTTGACTAGTATTCATGGTCACATACACAGATAAGATTACCTTGGTATAGCGTCAGCTAGACTTTATCTAATGAAAGTAAATAGGCTATTTATTTATTACCTGAGGTCAGCACAGCATGTTTGGGTAAACCTTTTAAAAATCTCCTGAATAGACACTTTACTCTGCACACTTAATACTTTTGGTACTCCTGACCATCAGAAATATCCCAGTGCTTGTGCACCAACCGCTGTATCTCTTATCCTGCAGCTCCTTGCTGCTATGTCCTTCACAGGCTCGGGCCTTTGTCTGTCCTGTTCTGGAAAGCACGGTGCAGACATGCACCTCTGTCTGCTCCCAACACACACACACTGACCCACACACACACACACTGACCCCTTCGGGAGGATGGGGCACTGACCTCTAATCCTGATAATACTAAGAAGCCAGCACACACTTGTGCCATTAGTGTGCCTGTTTTTTTGAAAACATGGCCCAGACCACCATACTGGCCTCGCCCTGCCACAATAAATATATATATATATATAATCACCTTTATCTGTAGACATTGTGTGTGTGTGTCATTTATCTGTATTGAAATAGTCAACATTTCCATGGGGTGCTTCACATGACTGTAAATGAACCCATCTTCTCCTCTTCTTAGATTTAGTTGTACCCAGCCGCTCCTCTTTCCAGATTCCTTGGTCATTTCTGGTGACATTTGGGGTCCATACTCTCGTTCATACATAAGATGACTTGTCGGAGATCTCAGGATGGTCTCAGTGGGAAGTTGTATGAGACGTGTACGTGGCTTTCTGTCTCCTCAGGTCTGTGCTGCTCTCCTGCACTGAAATTGCTCGCCACGTCTGGAAGAGATGGACGGATCCGAGTGTGGAATTACCAGAACCAACTCATCAGGTCTGCTCAGATCTCTTCTATAGAAAACATGGTGATTTCCAGAGGCATTCCCAGGAATTTCTAACTTGTCCAAAATCTCCAAATCCCCATATGCCTCTTTATAACTGATTGGATATTAGAGAAACAATTTGTAAGGCCAGGATTGGATCTGTAAACGTTTGGTGCTCTATCCTGAAAAAACACAATATGATTTCCTGGTGACCCTGCCTGGACTCTAAGTTCTTGTTGTACATTTCCTATCATTCCCTGTACCCGCTCATGTATTCCCACAGCAAGTCAGATACTACCCCCCCTATAAGCATGCATTGTGGACACTGTACCTGCTCACATGTCCCACAAAAAAGTCAGACACTTCCCCATGTATAAGCATACACGGTGGGCTCTGTACCTACTCACATGTCCCACAGCAAGTCAGACACTACCCCCATATAAGAATGCATAGTGGACCCTGTTCCTGCTCACATGTTCCACAGCAAATTAGACACTACCTCCATACAAGCATGCGCGGTGGACCCTGTACCTGCTCACATGTCTTACAGCAAGTCAGATACTACCCCCGTATAAGCATGCGTGGTGGACCCTGTTCCTGCTCACATGTTTTCACAGCAAGTCAGACACTACCCCCATATAAGGGTGGACATTTCTGCTCATTGCTGTGCCATTATCAGTTACAGAGCACCAGGGGCCTTTCACTACTAACTGACAGTGATTCTCATCTGTAGTCTCACACACAGGCCACCCAATAGTAGACATAACTGAACCTCTCCTTTTGGGTGGCCATATTCTCCCCCTGAAGTTGCTTCAGCTTGTCTGTAAAGTGCTCCCCCTCTCCTACTCCAACACACATGTAGTCCAGGGTAATGTTTGTAGAAAAATCATTCAGTGGCTACATGGTGGTAGCATGGCTGGTCCCTCTGAGGGTAACGTCCAAGTGATCTGCAATCTTTCCTCCGAGCAGTCCAGAGAATAGAAGCACAAAGTTTCACATCTGCAGCAACTGAGACCTAGAATCAGTGACTGCATGGTGGTAGCATGGCTGGTTTGTTTGAGGACAGCTTCGAAGTAGTCTTCTAATCATTGAGACCTAGAATCAGTGACTGCATGGTGGTAGCATGGCTGGTTCGTTTGAGGACAGCTTCGAAGTAGTCTTCTAATCATTGAGACCTAGAATCAGTGGCTGCATGGTGGTAGCATGGCTGGTTCGTTTGAGGACAGCTTCAAAGTAGTCTTCTAATCATTCTCCTAGCAGTCCAGAAAATAGAACAAGCTGTCACATCTGCATCATCCAGGACCTGAAATCTGTCTCCTCATTCTTCTGTCTGATTCCAGGACCTTGTGTCTGAATTCTACACCTGAAAGTCTGGCCTTCATTGGAGACTCCGGAGATCTGCTAGTGGGAATGCGCAGCCACCTGTTTCGAATCAGCCTAGCTAAGCTGCTTCCCAAATCCTATCAAGTGAAGGTAACACAGAATGGAAGTGATGGGCCATGAGCTTGGTATTGGACTAGGCTATAAAGCAATCATCAGTGGGTCCACTTATTAACCACTTGCCTACTGGGGCAATTTAAACATTTTTAACACACCTGTTAAAATCAAAACATTTTTTTGCTAGAAAATTGCTTAGAACCCCCAAACATAATGCATGCAAGCTCTCTCCTTCGAACATTCTTCTCCTCTCCATCCATGCCATTTCTGTTCTCTGGTTATTCTTCTCTTCCATCTATGCCTTCCTACCTCTCTGCTCATTCTCGTACTCTCCATTCATGTGTTCCCTGACAAATCTTCTCCTCTCCATCCATATAAATCTGCCCTCCAAAAATACAATTCCAGTCTCCACACTGCCAAGCAGACCTATTTTATCACTCTCATTAACAACTTGTCATCTCGCCCCCGGCAACTCTTCGCTACCTTTAATTCTCTACTCCGTCCTCCACTGCCTCCACCCACTAATTCGCTCACTGCCCAAGAGATTGCCAACCACTTCAAACAAAAGATTGATACAACCCGTAAGGAGATCATTGCTGTTCAGATACCTTCCGTGCTTTACGCTTCATGCCCACAGGTGCGATCACTACTTACCTCATTCAACCCCACCACTATAGACAAGGTTGCTAAACTACTTGCTAATGCCCACTTAACTACCTGCCCTCTGGATCCTGTTCCCTCACAAATGCTACGTTCACCCTCTGGTCCTATTCTACACTCTCTAACCCACATCTTCAATCTCTCCCTCTCTTCTGGCATCTTCCCCAACTCTCTAAAACATGCACTAGTCAGCCCCATACTTAAAAATCCCTCACTGGACCCAACCGATCTTAACAACCTACGCCCTATTTCCTTGCTCCCCTTTTTATCCAAACTCCTTGAACGTCTGGTCTACAACCAACTGTGCGACCACCTTGCCGAGAATATCCTTCCTGATCCCCTTCAGTCTGGAATTCTGCCTCAACACTCCACTGAAACTGCTCTCCTAAAACTGACAAACGATCTACTAATGGCCAAAACCAATGGACACTATTCTGTACTCCTCCTCCTGGACCTTTCTGCTGCCTTTGATATGGTTGACCATCCCCTCCTCCTCAAAAAACTCCATGCCTTTGGTCTCCGTGACTGTACTCTTCACTGGTTATCTTCCTACTTATCCAACCGCACCTTTAGCTTAATTACAATTCCACTTCCTCCTCTCCTCTTCCCTTCTCTGTTGGGGTCCCCCAAGGCTCTGTTCTTGGACCCCTCCTATTTTCAATCTACACCTCCTCTCTGGGTCAGCTGATAGCCTCCCATAGCTTCCAATACCATTTCTATGCTGACGATACACAAATCTATTTATCCACCCCTCAGCTCTCTCCCTCAGTCTCCGCACGTATCACTAATTTACTATCTGATATATCGGTCTGGATGTCACACCACTTCCTCAAACTCAATCCATCCAAAACCGAACTAATAATTTTTCCTCCACCACATGACCCTTCCCCCAATCTCTTTGTCAATATCAGCCCATCCCCGCATGCCAAGGTCCTAGGTGTTGTCCTGGACTCTGAACTCTCCCACATCCAATCGCTGTCCAAATCTTGCCCCCTTAACGTCCGCAACATCTCTAAAATATGCCCCTTTCTAACCAAAGACACAACAAAGCTCCTAGTTCATTCCCTGGTCATCTCGCGCCTCGACTACTGCAATTCCCTTCTCATTGGCTTACCTCTACACAGGCTATCCCCCTTCAATCCATCATGAATGCTGCCGCCAGACTCCTTCATCTTACTAATCGCTCAGTGTCCGCTGCTCCTCTCTGTCAAGTCCTCCACTGGCTTCCGCTCACCCAACGAATCAAATTCAAAATACTAACAACATCTTACAAAGCCATCCACAGCTTAGCCCCCAACTACATCACTAGCCTAGTCTCAAAATACCAACCCAATCGCTCTCTTCGTTCCTCTCAAAACCTCCTGCTCTCTGGCTCCCTTGTCACCTCCTCCCATGCTCGCCTCCAGGACTTTACCAGAGCCTCTCCAATCCTGTGGAACTCCTTACCCTTATCTGTCCGATTATCTCCTACTCTATTAGCTTTTAGGCGATCTCTGAAAACCCTCCTTTTCAGAGAAACCTTACCTACCAACACCTAACAACTCTACCTTCATTTTATCCATCTGCCCATCCCCCTCAGTTACTGCCTTTTGTTTCACTTAACCCTCCCTTCTAGATTGTAAGCTCTAACGAGCAGACCCCTCTGATACCTCCTGTTTTGAATTGTACTGTTACTGTATTGTCTTCCCCCACACTGTAAAGCGCTGCGCAAACTGTTGGCGCTATATAAATCCTATATAATAATAATAATGCCTACTCTGTTCTCTGACTATTCTTCTCCTCTCCATCCTTGTGTTCTCTGACTATTCTTCTCCTCTCCATGCTTGTGTTCTCTGAACATTCTTCTCCTCTCCATCCTTGTGTTCTCTGACCATTCTTCTCCTCTCCATGCTTGTGTTCTCTGACCATTCTTCTCCTCGCCATCCTTGTGTTCTCTGACCATTCTTCTCCTCTCCATCCTTGTGTTCTCTGACCATTCTTCTCCTCTCCATCCTTGTGTTCTCTGACCATTCTTCTCCTCTCTATCCTTGTATTCTCTGACCATTCTTCTCCTCTCCATGCTTGTGTTCTCTGACCATTCTTCTCCTCGCCATCCTTGTGTTCTCTGACCATTCTGCTCCTCTCCATCCTTGTGTTCTCTGACCATTCTTCTCCCCTCAATCCTTGTGTTCTCTGGTCATTCTCCTCCTCTCCAGCCTTGTGTTCTCTGGTCATTCTCCTCCTCTCCAGCCTTGTGTTCTTTGGTCATTCTCCTCCCCTCTGTCCTTGTCTTCTCTGGTCATTCTTCTCCTCCCCTCTGTCCTTGTGTTCTTTGGTCATTCTCCTCCCCTCTGTCCTTGTCTTCTCTGGTCATTCTTCTCCTCCCCTCTGTCCTTGTGTTCTTTGGTCATTCTCCTCCCCTCCATCCTTGTGTTCTCTGACCATTCTTCTCCTCTCCGTCCTTGTGTTCTCTGACCATTCTCCTCCTCTCCATGCTTGTGTTCTCTGGTCATTCTCCTCCTCTCCATCCGCGTGTTCTCTGACCATTCTTCTCCTCTCCATCCTTGTGTTCTCTGGTCATTCTTCTCCTCTCCATCCGTGTGTTCTCTGGTCATTCTTCTCCTCTCCATCCTTGTGTTCTCTGGTCATTCTTCTCCTCCCCATCCTTGTGTTCTCTGGTCATTCTTCTCCTCTCCTTCTGTGTGTTCTCTGGTCATTCTTCTCCTCTCCATCCTTGTGTTCTCTGGTCATTCTTCTCCTCTCCATCCTTGTGTTTTCTGGTCATTCTTCTCCTCTCCATCCTTGTGTTCTCTGGCCATTCCTTTCCTCTCCATGCTTGTGTTCTCTGGTCATTCTTCTCCTCTCCTTCTGTGTGTTCTCTGATCATTCTTCTCCTCTCCATCCTTGTGTTCTCTGGCCATTCCTTTCCTCTCCATGCTTGTGTTTTCTGGTCATTCTTCTCCTCTCCATCCTTGTGTTCTCTGGTCATTCTTCTCCTCTCCATCCTTGTGTTCTCTGACTATTCTTCTCCTCTCTATCCTTGTGTTCTCTGATCATTCTTCTCCTCACCATCCTTCTGTTCTCTAATCATTCTTCTCCTCTCCATCCTTGTGTTCTCTGGTCATTCTTCTCCTCTCCTTCTGTGTGTTCTCTGGTCATTCTTCTCCTCTCCATCCTTGTGTTCTCTGGTCATTCTCCTCCTCTCCATCCTTGTGTTCTCTGGTCATTCTTCTCCTCTCCATCCTTGTGTTCTCTGGTCATTCTTCTCCTCTCCATCCGTGTGTTCTCTGGCCATTCCTTTCCTCTCCATGCTTGTGTTCTCTGTTCATTCTTCTCCTCTCCATCCTTGTGTTCTCTGGTCATTCTTCTCCTCACCATCCTTGTGTTCTCTGTTCATTCTTCTCCTCTCCATCCTTGTGTTCTCTGACCATTCTTCTCCTCTCCATTCGTGTGTTCTCTGACCATTCTTCTCCTCTCCTTCTGTGTGTTCTCTGGTCATTCTTTTCCTCTCCATCCTTCTGTTCTCTGGTCATTCTTCTCCTCTCCATCCTTCTGTTCTCTGGTCATTCTTCTCTTCTCCATCCGTGTGTTCTCTGGTCATTCTTCTCCTCTCCAATCCGTGTGTTTTCTGGTCATTCTCCTCCTCTCCATCCGTGTGTTCTCTGGTCATTCTTCTCCTCACCATCCTTCTGTTCTCTAATCATTCTTCTCCTCTCCATCCTTGTGTTCTCTGGTCATTCTTCTCCTCTCCTTCTGTGTGTTCTCTGGTCATTCTTCTCCTCTCCATCCTTGTGTTCTCTGGTCATTCTTCTCCTCTCCATCCTTGTGTTCTCTGGTCATTCTTCTCCTCTCCATCCGTGTGTTCTCTGGCCATTCCTTTCCTCTCCATGCTTGTGTTCTCTGTTCATTCTTCTCCTCTCCATCCTTGTGTTCTCTGACCATTCTTCTCCTCTCCATCCTTGTGTTCTCTGACTATTCTTCTCCTCCCCATCCTTGTGTTCTCTGGTCATTCTTCTCCTCTCCATCCGTGTGTTCTCTGGTCATTCTTCTCCTCACCATCATTCTGTTCTCTAATCATTCTTCTCCTCTCCATCCTTGTGTTCTATGGTCATTCTCCTCCTCTCCATCCTTGTGTTCTCTGGCCATTCTTCTCCTCTCCATCCGTGTGTTCTCTGGTCATTCTTCTCCTCACCATCCTTCTGTTCTCTAATCATTCTTCTCCTCTCCATCCTTGTGTTCTCTGGCCATTCTTCTCCTCTCCATCCTTGTGTTCTCTGATCATTCTTCTCCTCTCTATCCTTGTGTTCTCTGGTCATTCTTCTCCTCTCCATCCTTGTGTTCTCTGGTCATTCTCCTCCTCTCCATCCGTGTGTTCTCTGACCATTCTTCTCCTCTCCATCCTTGTGTTCTCTGACTATTCTTCTCTTCTCCATCCGTGTGTTCTCTGACTATTCTCCTCTCCATCCTTGTGTTCTCTGACCATTCTTCTCCTCTCCGTCCTTGTGTTCTCTGACCATTCTCCTCCTCTCCATGCTTGTGTTCTCTGGTCATTCTCCTCCTCTCCATCCGCGTGTTCTCTGACCATTCTTCTCCTCTCCATCCGTGTGTTCTCTGGTCATTCTTCTCCTCACCATCCTTCTGTTCTCTAATCATTCTTCTCCTCTCCATCCTTGTGTTCTCTGGCCATTCTTCTCCTCTCCATCCTTGTGTTCTCTGATCATTCTTCTCCTCTCTATCCTTGTGTTCTCTGGTCATTCTTCTCCTCTCCATCCTTCTGTTCTCTAATCATTCTTCTCCTCTCCATCCTTGTGTTCTATGGTCATTCTCCTCCTCTCCATCCTTGTGTTCTCTGGCCATTCTTCTCCTCTCCATCCGTGTGTTCTCTGGTCATTCTCCTCCTCTCCATCCTTGTGTTCTCTGGTCATTCTCCTCCTCTCCATCCTTGTGTTCTCTGACCATTCTCCTCCTCTCCATCCTTGTGTTCTCTGGTCATTCTTCTCCTCTCCATCCGTGTGTTCTCTGGTCATTCTTCTCCTTTCCATCCTTGTGTTCTCTGGTCATTCTTCTCCTCTCCATCCTTGTGTTCTCTGGTCATTCTCCTCCTCTCCATCCTTGTGTTCTCTGGTCATTCTCCTCCTCTCCATCCGTGTGTTCTCTGACCATTCTCCTCCTCTCCATCCGTGTGTTCTCTGACCATTCTCCTCCTCTCCATCCTTGTGTTCTCTGACTATTCTCCTCTCCATCCTTGTGTTCTCTGGTCATTCTTCTCCTCTCCATCCTTGTGTTCTCTGACCATTCTTCTCCTCTCCATCCTTGTGTTCTCTGGTCATTCTTCTCCTCTCCATCCTTGTGTTCTCTGGTCATTCTTCTCCTCTCCATCCTTGTGTTCTCTGGCCATTCCTTTCCTCTCCATGCTTGTGTTTTCTGGTCATTCTTCTCCTCACCATACTTCTGTTCTCTGGTCATTCTTCTCCTCTCCATCCTTGTGTTCTCTGGTCATTCTTCTCCTCTCCATCCTTGTGTTCTCTGACTATTCTTCTCCTCTCTATCCTTGTGTTCTCTGACCATTCTTCTCCTCACCATCCTTCTGTTCTCTAATCATTCTTCTCCTCTCCATCCTTGTGTTCTCTGGTCATTCTTCTCCTCTCCTTCTGTGTGTTCTCTGGTCATTCTCCTCCTCTCCATCCTTGTGTTCTCTGGTCATTCTTCTCCTCTCCATCCTTGTGTTCTCTGGTCATTCTTCTCCTCTCCATCCGTGTGTTCTCTGGCCATTCCTTTCCTCTCCATGCTTGTGTTCTCTGTTCATTCTTCTCCTCTCCATCCTTGTGTTCTCTGGTCATTCTTCTCCTCCCCATCCTTGTGTTCTCTGTTCATTCTTCTCCTCTCCATCCTTCTGTTCTCTGGTCATTCTTCTCTTCTCCATCCGTGTGTTCTCTGGTCATTCTTCTCCTCTCCAATCCGTGTGTTTTCTGGTCATTCTCCTCCTCTCCATCCGTGTGTTCTCTGGTCATTCTTCTCCTCACCATCCTTCTGTTCTCTAATCATTCTTCTCCTCTCCATCCTTGTGTTCTCTGGTCATTCTTCTCCTCTCCTTCTGTGTGTTCTCTGGTCATTCTTCTCCTCTCCATCCTTGTGTTCTCTGGTCATTCTTCTCCTCTCCATCCTTGTGTTCTCTGGTCATTCTTCTCCTCTCCATCCGTGTGTTCTCTGGCCATTCCTTTCCTCTCCATGCTTGTGTTCTCTGTTCATTCTTCTCCTCTCCATCCTTGTGTTCTCTGACCATTCTTCTCCTCTCCATCCTTGTGTTCTCTGACTATTCTTCTCCTCCCCATCCTTGTGTTCTCTGGTCATTCTTCTCCTCTCCATCCTTGTGTTCTCTGGTCATTCTTCTCCTCACCATCCTTCTGTTCTCTAATCATTCTTCTCCTCTCCATCCTTGTGTTCTCTGGTCATTCTTCTCCTCTCCTTCTGTGTGTTCTCTGGTCATTCTTCTCCTCTCCATCCTTGTGTTCTCTGGTCATTCTTCTCCTCTCCATCCTTGTGTTCTCTGGTCATTCTTCTCCTCTCCATCCTTGTGTTCTCTGACTATTCTTCTCCTCTCCATCCTTGTGTTCTCTGGCCATTCTTCTCCTCTCCATCCTTGTGTTCTCTGACCATTCTCCTCCTCTCCATCCTTGTGTTCTCTGACTATTCTTCTCCTCTCCATCCTTGTGTTCTCTGGCCATTCTTCTCCTCTCCATCCTTGTGTTCTCTGACCATTCTCCTCCTCTCCATCCTTGTGTTCTCTGACTATTCTTCTCCTCTCCATCCTTGTGTTCTCTGGCCATTCTTCTCCTCTCCATCCTTGTGTTCTCTGATCATTCTTCTCCTCTCTATCCTTGTGTTCTCTGGTCATTCTTCTCCTCTCCATCCTTGTGTTCTCTGGTCATTCTCCTCCTCTCCATCCGTGTGTTCTCTGACCATTCTTCTCCTCTCCATCCTTGTGTTCTCTGACTATTCTTCTCCTCTCCATCCGTGTGTTCTCTGACTATTCTCCTCTCCATCCTTGTGTTCTCTGACCATTCTCCTCCTCTCCATCCTTGTGTTCTCTGGTCATTCTCCTCCTCTCCATCCTTGTGTTCTCTGGTCATTCTCCTCCTCTCCATCCTTGTGTTCTCTGGTCATTCTTCTCCTCTCCATCCTTGTGTTCTCTGGTCATTCTTCTCCTCTCCATCCTTCTGTTCTCTGACCATTCTTCTCCTCTCCATCCTTGTGTTCTCTGGTCATTCTTCTCCTCTCCATCCTTCTGTTCTCTGGTCATTCTTCTCCTCTCCATCCGTGTGTTCTCTGGTCATTCTTCTCCTCTCCATCCTTGTGTTCTCTGGTCATTCTTCTCCTCTCCATCCTTGTGTTCTCTGACTATTCTTCTCCTCTCCATCCTTGTGTTCTCTGACTATTCTTCTCCTCTCCATCCTTGTGTTCTCTGGCCATTCTTCTCCTCTCCATCCTTGTGTTCTCTGACCATTCTCCTCCTCTCCATCCTTGTGTTCTCTGACTATTCTTCTCCTCTCCATCCTTGTGTTCTCTGGCCATTCTTCTCCTCTCCATCCTTGTGTTCTCTGATCATTCTTCTCCTCTCTATCCTTGTGTTCTCTGGTCATTCTTCTCCTCTCCATCCTTGTGTTCTCTGGTCATTCTCCTCCTCTCCATCCGTGTGTTCTCTGACCATTCTTCTCCTCTCCATCCTTGTGTTCTCTGACTATTCTTCTCCTCTCCATCCGTGTGTTCTCTGACTATTCTCCTCTCCATCCTTGTGTTCTCTGACCATTCTCCTCCTCTCCATCCTTGTGTTCTCTGGTCATTCTCCTCCTCTCCATCCTTGTGTTCTCTGGTCATTCTCCTCCTCTCCATCCTTGTGTTCTCTGACCATTCTCCTCCTCTCCATCCTTGTGTTCTCTGGTCATTCTTCTCCTCTCCATCCGTGTGTTCTCTGGTCATTCTTCTCCTTTCCATCCTTGTGTTCTCTGGTCATTCTTCTCCTCTCCATCCTTGTGTTCTCTGGTCATTCTCCTCCTCTCCATCCTTGTGTTCTCTGGTCATTCTCCTCCTCTCCATCCGTGTGTTCTCTGACCATTCTCCTCCTCTCCATCCTTGTGTTCTCTGGTCATTCTCCTCCTCTTCATCCTTGTGTTCTCTGACCATTCTCCTCCTCTCCATCCTTGTGTTCTCTGACTATTCTCCTCTCCATCCTTGTGTTCTCTGGTCATTCTTCTCCTCTCCATCCTTGTGTTCTCTGATCATTCTTCTCCTTTCCATCCCTGTGTTCTCTGGTCATTCTTCTCCTCTCCATCCGTGTGTTCTCTGACCATTCCTTCGTTTTATCCATGCCAGCTCTCCTGTCTGATTCATCTCCTCTCCCATCCATGCCTGCTCTGTCCTCTGGCCTTTTTTCTCTTCTCCCTCCATACTGGCTCTCCTTTTTTCTGTGATTATTGAAGAAGTGGATACATGCATGAAGGAGTCTCCGCATTTTGCTTTAGTTAGCTTTTGGGGATGACCACAAAATATGAGCTGTTGCTTGTGCTCAGACAGGTTGAAGGAAAACTGACTTTTAGAGCTCTTTCACACTGTTCTGGTGCACTTTGACCTCACCACGGGAACGGTGCATCCTTACCTGTGGGTTTGGTGCAGGTTAGCGGCGTTCTTCCATAGAGTTGCATTATGTTCTGCTCTTTGGTGTGCTTTCTAAAAGTGCAGCAAAGATGCAGAATGCAGGAATTTTGTTGCACTTTCAGAAAGCACACCAAAAATGTGGGACATAAAGCAGCTCTATAGAAGAGCACGGCTAACCGCACCAAACCCACTGGTAAGCTGCGCTGCTCCCACGGCGTGGTGAAACTGAACCAGAAAGGGTTCTTAATATACAGTGTGTGTCCAAGGATTTCATTGCAAGTACGAATCAGCTATATTCAAATGGTTGTCATATTTCTCTATTGGATTGTTCATCCCGTCAGCTGCACTTCTTCCTTTATCTGTAGATATTGTGTATGTCGGCGCGCTCCACAGTCACAGATCCGTCTGTCCCTATGAATGATGGTCGTCCCCTTCCTATGGATGATAAGTAAAGGCTGTGTCTAATTCTGCTCTTCTTAAGTAGAAATGGAACATTCTATGTATCTGTCTCTATGTATCTCTACCTCTCTCTATGCACTCTCTATGTATCTCTACCTCTCTCTATGCACTCTCTATGTATCTCTACCTCTCTCTATGCACTCTCTATGTATCTCTACCTCTCTCTATGCACTCTCTATGTATCTCTACCTCTCTCTGTGCACTCTCTATGTATCTCTACCTCTCTCTATGCACTCTCTATGTATCTCTACCTCTCTCTGTGCACTCTCTATGTATCTCTACCTCTCTCAATGTCATGTTTCTGCATTTCTTCTTCTCTCTATGCACTCTCTATGTATCTCTACCTCTCTCTATGTATCTCTACCTCTCTCTATGCACTCTCTATGTATCTCTACCTCTCTCTATGCACTCTCTATGTATCTCTACCTCTCTCTATGCACTCTCTATGTATCTCTACCTCTCTCTATGCACTCTCTATGTATCTCTACCTCTCTCTATGTCATGTTTCTGTATTTCTTCCTCTCTATACACTCTTTATGTATCTCTACCTCTCTCAATGTCATGTTTCCGTATTTCTTCCTCTCTCTATGCACTCTCTACCTTTTACCTCTCTTTCTTCCTGTACCCCTTACCCCCTGTGCTCTCTTTCCTGGTATCTCCTGGTAATATGTATTGAATGTATGCCATCAAGATCTTTCTTTTGTTGCTGCCAGTAGCAACCAGTCACCTTCCAGTTGCCATGGGTTGAGAGTGTAGAAAGTTTTCCCAGCCTACTTTCCTTCTCCTGGTTTTTCTTTTCTCTCTCTCTTTTTTTTTTCTTGGGGTCTCCCCCTCTCTCTTCTCTCTATATCTCCCCCTCTCTCTTCTCTCTCTTCTCTCTCTTCTCTCTATATCTCCCCCTCTCTCTTCTCTCTCTTCTCTCTATATCTCCTCCTCTCACTTCTCTTTATCTTCTGTCTCTCTCCTCTTTCTTCCTCAGCCCTCTTTTTTTTCTCTCTTGTGCCCCTCTCTGTTATCTCTATCTCTCTCTGCTCTCCTCTCTTTTCCAAGTCTTTCTCTAACCCTTTGCACCCTCTCTTCCAATTCTAGGAGAGGTCTTCACATAGACAGAGGTGGAACATGGAGGAATGGACAGCAGGAACAGGTACAGAGGAGACCCAAAGAATAAACTGCATTGTGAATCCAATTTATGTGCAATGTGAATAAAGTTTGAGTATAGCGTGTCTGAATTCTGTGTGAAATCCGTGTAAATGAAGTTTGCATGCCAATGTGAACATAGGGCAGAATTCCCGAAGCTAGGAAAGACGTCATTGGCAATAACGATTGTTCTCTTTCAGCCTATTGACTGTAATTCTTAGTTCTTTGGATAGAGGGTGAGTCCAGCATGGATATAATGTGATTCTAATGTATGTGGCATGAATTTATTCTAAACATACCATAGGTAAAGTGCACATGGCATGAATCCAGCATAGATTTACCCTGTGGTAAGTGTGAAAATGATGTGAGTCTAGTCTAAATCCAGCCTGGAGCTGGCATAAATCTGAAGTGGGCATTAGGTTAGACCAGAATAAATACAGCATGAGTTTAGTTTGCATCCTAAAGAGAACATCGTGTGAGTCTCTACCATGGACAAGGTTTGGGTCTTAGAGTACAAATTTGTGATAACACTGTAAATTATAAGTGGCCATTGGGTATATCCAGTGTGGCCTTTGGGTGTATCCAGTATGGCCATTGGGTGTGACCAGTGTGACCACTGGGTATTACTAGTGTGGCTGTTGGGTATATCCAATGTGGCCATTGGGTGTGACCAGTGGAATTATATGTATGTCCAATGTCCATCTAGTGTAGCTCATCTGATGACCTCCTGTCTTTCTCTTCTAGGAATACATAGTGTTGAGCTCTAGAGACCAGGAGCTTCACCTTATCCGAGAAGGAAAACTAAGGCCGAATAAGAAGCTGAAGAGTAACACAAGAATCAGAAGAGAAGCCATGGATCAATACCTGCAGCTTGTCTACAAGCAGAGGCCACACATTATAGTAATACACCACATAACATCCATAGATTAGATAGGGATACAGGATAGATTGTATTGTTATGGGACAGAACATATAGATGATGTAGATGAGTGACTCCTATAATGAATAATAGAGTCAGGTCGTATCAGTGAGGGATAATAGAGTCAGGTTGTATCGGTGAGAGATACCTCCAGAGAAGACATTAATCCTAATCTACTAAAAGAGTAAAACATTTTTGCTTGTATAGTGAATCTTCACACAACTATTGAATGAAGATATATAAGAGTCAGTGGGTTATAGTGCAATCTACAGAAGTTGAATGTTAGGCACAACAAAAAGTAATCGGGGGAGGGGAGGGGCCTCTCCGGCTGTGGTCTTACCCTGCAGCTGCCAGAGAGAGTCGGTTTCTTACTTGGCGTCATGGAGAATGGACCGGTTTTCTCACAGCCGCTGGATCTCAAGACTCTACTGTTGTGATCCAGCAGGTGAGTGGCAGACAGATTGGATTTTCAGATCCTTGGATGTGCACGTATCTCTTTGATGAAGGGTCGGAGCTCACTGGGAAGACCCTGCTGGTTTGCCATAGTGCCAATCTGCCTAAAGACTAAGTTCACCTTTGGGAATAAAAAATAAGTGCTTATATTTTTGCTGAAAAAATGTGCCTTTATTATTTTTTTCCCCCGGGAGCCTGCAGAGAATTGCACCCCGCGAACAGTGAATCACCGTGCAATGTCAGGCTCCTGTAGACACTTCCGCCAGCTTTCTAACTAATAACCCTGTATGGACATTGTTATATAGCGGGAAAAACTGTCAGTGTACTATAAGGGTGCACATCACACCCTCCCAGTTCATATAGAACTACAAGCTATCTGCCACAGTGGAAAGATGGGACTTGTAGTTTTTTCATTAACAGATTTCTGTGAATAAATGATGAAGATGTGCGGACGAAGCCCCCGCAATTTTAAAATGTGATGGGGGGGCGGGGGGTAACCCTGCCGATGTCACAGGTGGCAGGAGTTGGAGCTTGTTACATGTTACACCCTAAATCTAACTGCTCCAAATGTAACATGCTCCAAAAGGTGAACTTAGCCTTTAATTGCCCCTGTTCAGTGGAGGCACATATGACAGAGAAACACATTCACCATTCCCTCTGTCTGTGAGCTTCCTAGGTTTGGCCTCAGTCATCTGAGTCCTGGAGGTCTCTGGTATGTGGCTGGTATGGGATTGTTTATCCCCCCCCCCCCCCCCACCCACAGTATCTCACAACCAAAGTAAGTACACCCCTCACATTTTTGTAAATATTTTATTCTATCTTTTCATGTGACAACACTGAAGAAATGACACTTTGCTACAATGTCATTTCTTGTGCATCATCTTTAGAAGAGGCTTCCTTCTGGGGCGACAGCCATGCAGACCAATTTGATGCAGTGTGCGGCGTATGGTCTTAGCACTGACAGGCTGACCCCCCACCCCTTCAATCTCTGCAGCAATGCTGGCAGCACTCATACGTCTATTTCCCAAAGACAACCTCTGGATATGACGCTGAGCACAGCAATCAACTTCTTTGGTGGACCATGGTGAGGCCTGTTCTGGGTGGAACCTGTCCTGGTAAACTGCTGTATGGTCTTGGCCACCGTGCTGCAGCTCAGTTTCAGGGTCTTGGCAATTTTTTTATAGCCTAGGCCATCTTTATGTAGATCAACAATTCTTTTTTCAGATCCTCAGAGAGTTCTTTGCCATGAGGTGCCATGTTGAACTTCCAGTGACCAGTATGAGAGAGTGAGAGTGATGACACCAAATGTAACACATCTGCCCCCCATTCACACCTGAGACCTTGTAACACTATTGAGTCACATGACACCGGGGAGGGAAAATGGCTAATTAGGCCCAATTTGGAGATTGTCACTTAGGGGTGTACTGACTTTTGTTGCCAGTGGTTTAGACATTAATAGCTGTGTGTGGAGTTATTTTGAGGGGACAGCAAATTTACACTTTTATACAAGCTGTACACTCACTACTTTACATTGTAGCAAAGTGTCATTTCTTTTCACATGAAAAAATAGAATAGAATATTTACAAAAATGTGAGGGGTGTACTTGCTTTTTGTGAGATGCTGTATATGCCAACTCTGAAACCTCCCTTCTGCACTGTTGTCTGCCCAGCCCCCTGCTTTAAAGAGTGGGGGCAGTGTTTCCAAGCTGCAGCCAGGTGCATTTCAATGGCAGTGCAACCCCATCCGCCATTTTGCTTTAGGGCATTTTCCCTTTTCTCCCTTTGTTGTACACCCACATGGCCTCCCAGAATTCTGTACCCCTTGCAGGATGTGGGTGGGGCTACTGCCTTCATGTAGCCGGAGTCCTGCATGTGCAGTGTTTCCTGCTTCTTGTCTTTCTCTTTAGGGACAGTAGGCTATTAACCTCATAGTGAGCCAGACCACAGCCAGGTAACCTCATACAATACCACTGCCTTTAGGTTGGCCTCTCTGGGTGAGCCCTCCACCACTGCAAGGGAGTGGGTATAGCAGCAGCTTAAATCTGAGATTGGAGAGTTTGAATTTCCCCTGTGAAAGAAACACTTTGGCTTGTGTTATGTTCAAGACTAAACCCAGATACTCCAATGTGTTTGTTCCAGCAACCTTTTCTGAAGGTTCAGGATCCATCCGAACTGTTGTACTGTCTGGACAGTCAAAGGCAGGTGTTCTGACAGACCAAACTGATGCCTCAACAGGAGGCTGTCCACGTATCCCACAATAGGAATGCCATGAGAACACAGTGAGGCTAATAGTAAGGCCAGCACCTTTATGAACATCAAGCCCTAACCCAAAGTCCAGACAGAAGGCTGAAGAGAAGGACCAAAAAACTGGAAATGAAGGGGCCCCATATCAAAGCCTAGAAAACTGTGATGCTCTGAAAAATTGGGAAACCCAAAAGCCAGAAAGCCTCCCTTGTGAAGAGAGGAGTTGGCAGTCCTGGTGGATTCCATGCTGTATTTAGGGCTTTGAGATCCAAGATGGGATGGATGCCAAGTTTGGTTTTAGGAACTGTGAATAGGTTGGAGTAAAATCCTTGAAACTTTTCTGACACAGGAACTGTGACACCTTGGTCCAGACAACTCGAAAGAGCTCGATGGAAATCTGCTAAATCTGTGTGGTGGCAAACTGAGGAAAGGGTAGGGAGTGACAGTCCAGTTTGAAGCCATGGGATGCCGCCTCCTGCACTCAAGCATCTGAGATGAAAGCTGTCTAAGTGTCCGCAAATGTCACCCCACTGTTGAAAGTGGGGGCATACCTTCATGCAGAGGAAGGCTTCTTTAAGAATTTGGCAGACTTTGAGACCCAGACCTTGTGGGCGGAATGAAAGCTAAGCTTGGGAGGGGGGGATCTTGACAGGAGTGGAGAAACAATAGGGAGGCAGTCCAACACTTTGACGAAAGTGTCTTGCACACGTCTACTGATTGGAGACCCATGTCGAGATAAGTTTTATAATCAAGGGGTCAATTTAGGGATCCAGATTTTTTTAGAAAATCCAGACTTTTTTAGAAAATCCTTCCTGACTGGGTACAAGCCTAATAAGTGCTTAGGGGAGAGTGAAAAAGCTTGTCAGGGTTTTTCCAATCTTCATAGAGAAAGGGTTGGAAAAGAAGGTGCAATAGGAAAGTCTTTGAGGCCTTAGAGGCTCTAAAGAACCCAAGGCTAGAAACAGCACTTGCAGAAGCAACAGGATAATCCTCTAGTTTCAGAGTGGTGCGTACCACATCAGTAAAAGCTCAGAGTGGTGCGTACCACATCAGTTAAAGCCCAGACAGTCACTCTTTTAACTTTAGAACATAAGCAGTGACTGTGACTCATCAGGGAAAAGCCCAATAGGCAAAGACTGGAACAACTCCGAATCAGACAGGGTTTAGAAGTCACCAAGGCAGATCAGATACAGAATCTACGGAAAAAGGCATCAGAAACCACAAATAACGGAGTAATTTAGGCCATTAAATCTTACATGATTGTAGTAAAAACATCACCCGAAAGGACAGTGGAACTGACAATACTGAACACAGCTGAAAGGGACTCCGATGACAGAATAGACTCTAGCAGTAAAGGGTAGCGAGATTCTAGGATGCAAATGTCGGTACCATTAGGGACTGTCTCTCATCCGTGTATAGAATTAGATATGTTGCAACTGCATGGAGGTTAGGCATCTTAAGGCTCAAGGTTCAAGGTAAGGCCTTGGGTACACAAAACCCAGACAGCTGATGGCAGGTAAAGATCAGATGGCCAGAGGTGACCAAAGTCAATATAGGTGAGCAGCAGGAGCAGACTGAAGATCTGACTTCCATGTGACTATATACAAGAAGGAGCAGACTGAAGATCTGACTTCCATGTGACTATATACAAGAAGGAGCAGACTGAAGATCTGACTTCCATGTGACTATATACAAGAAGGAGCAGACTGAAGATCGGACTTCCATGTGACTATATACAAGAAGGAGCAGACTGAAGATCTGACTTCCATGTGACTATATACAAGAAGGAGCAGCAGCAGGGAGATGCTTCCTTGATGCTGTATGGAGGGACAGTGCGAATTGGATACATCCTCCCAGTGGATTACATCAGCATTCAGTCTTACAGCAATAACCTCTGTGGGTAACGGAATTTGTAAAGGGATCAAGCAACCCATGTGCTTGGGGTAGCCCCCAGTGCCCAGGCTGACCAGCTTACCCACAAAATGAGTGTTCAGAGACAGGAGAAGCAGACAATGCCACTGACCATGGAGCTGACAAGTGCTGCCCATTTGTAAAGCGTTGTACATGGAACCCAGCCCCCAAATATTACTTCCAGGCTATCCCTGAACTCCAGAAGCCAAGCTGAGGAGGGATGGATAGCTGTGATTAAAGA
The DNA here is from genome assembly GCF_965119305.1 of Pelophylax lessonae. Classification (NCBI taxonomy): domain Eukaryota; kingdom Metazoa; phylum Chordata; class Amphibia; order Anura; family Ranidae; genus Pelophylax; species Pelophylax lessonae. The sequence continues at coordinate 238,978,573 of NC_138778.1, forward strand.
GGAAAGCTCTATCTGTATTGTAGAGAAAAAAACTTGAAGAATAAAAGATGCTAACAAAAGTAGGGAAGTCATCTACACGGCACAGCTAAAGAACAGAGGTCCATCCTTCTAGAATTCTACAAGAACTGAGGCATGCTGGGAGTAGCGGAGTCATCCTGGGCTGGTTTGCAGGTTTGATTGCCGATATCCAGTTCTCCTGTAAGCGGAATTATAACTCAGAGGTGAAAGATTTCCCGTGTTTCTCAATAGAGGAGAAGAAAACATTGTACCACACACGTGCAGTAGGCCTGGCTCCTACAGATTTAGTTGGGTATACTCAATCCTGATTGGTCGAGAGTTTACCTTTAGTGACAGAGCTGAGGCATCTATTTGGGTGTTTTCTGTGCTGTTTGATTGGAGGGAACATGCTGCATGGGGGGAAGTTAATACTTTTTTTACGTTTCTTAGATCCCTGAGGATGATTATATAGCTCTGAATGAGCCAATTCCAGCCAGGATAGCCGAGGATGTGCCGGAGAGTCCAGGGGAAAGCAATAGAGGATTCTTTGACTCAGCCTTGGGATTCCCTTTTCATTCTTTGCCTAGACACCTCCAGGTATGTGTGTGTCCGCCTCCTGTGTCTGATGGCCACAGGTACCAGTACCAGGCTAGGGTGGTATTAGGGTTGAAGGTAATGTTAGGGGCAGAGGTACCAGTACCAGGCTAGGGTGGTATTAGGGCTGAAGGTAATGTTAGGGGCAGAGGTACCAGTACCAGGCTAGGGTGGTATTAGGGTTGAAGGTAATGCTAGGGGCAGAGGTACCAGTACCAGGCTAGGGTGGTATTAGGGTTGAAGGTAATGTTAGGGGCAGAGGTACCAGTACCAGGCTAGGGTGGTATTAGGGTTGAAGGTAATGTTAGGGGCAGAGGAACCAGTACCAGACTAGGGTGGTATTAGGGTTGAAGGTAATGTTAGGGGCAGAGGTACCAGTACCAGGCTAGGGTGGAATTAGGGCTGAAGGTAATGTTAGGGGCAGAGGTACCAGTACAAGGCTATGGTGGAATTAGGGCTGAAGGTAATGTTAGGGGCAGAGGTACCGATACCTGGTGTAGGGGGTGTTGGAGCTGGGATTCACTAGGACAGTGAATATGCTGGTAAGAGGGGATTAAAAATAAAACTGAGCAGGAAGGTGAAGATAATCTTTATTGTTATAAGTAAATATACCTATACCAGGCCTGGGTGGTATGAGGACTGAAGGTAATCTTAGGGCCAGAGGTACCAGTACTAGGAATGGGCAGTACTAGGGCCAAAGGTACTCGGGCCAAAGGTAATCTTAAGGCCAGAGATACCAGTACCAGGTAAGGTCAGTAATGGGCCAAAGGTAATCTTAGTGGCAAAGGTTCCAGGTGTGGATGGTACTATGGCTGAAGTAATCTTAGGAGCAGAGGTAATGGTACCAGATGTGGGTAGTATTGGGGCTGAAGGTAATCCTGGGGGGCAGAAGTACCAGTACCAGTTTTGGGTAGTATAGGGGGTTAAAGGTAATCCTAGGGGCATTCTGTGACATACAGTATGGCCTCCTTCATACCTCATCTGTGCCAGATTACCACCATAATATTGCCAGAGAAGTGTTTTTTGTCCTATTGGATGCCATAGATGGCTGAGGCCAGAGACATCACCCAGAGACATCACCCAGAGACCTCGCCCAGAGACCTTGCCCAGAGACCTTGCCCAGAGACCTCGCCCAGAGACCTCACCCAGAGACCTCACCCAGAGACATCGCCCTCTTATGTTGGGTAGTGCGTTTCCTGGTTGCTTGTCTTGTCTCCTGCACCTCCCCCCTCCGAGGCTTCTGAGGTTATAAATTCTCTTATCATGACTGACTGCTGCAATCAGCACTGTGTAGTACATAGGATCATTAGATAATATACTCAGCACTGTGTAGTATATAGGATCATTAGATAATATACTCAGCACTGTGTAGTACATAGGATCATTCGATAATATACTCAGCACTGTGTAGTACATAGGATCATTAGATAATGAACTTTTATTAATCTCCATTAACCATTGATTTTTTTTTCTGTTCCTCAGGCTTCATTTTTATCCATTGGGACCATTCCAAATTCTGCCCTCCTTCAGCTCTTGTGGCCGATGGAATATGCGGAGCGTAGGAGTCATCAGGAAATCCATCCACAGGTAAGTACATAACCAGCTCCATGTTAGAAGTAAGTACATAACCAGCTCCATGTTAGAGGCAAGTACATGACCAGCTCCATGTTAGAGGTAAGTACATAACCAGCTCCATGTTAGAGGTAAGTACATAACCAGCTCCATGTTAGAGGTAAGTACATAACCAGCTCCATGTTAGAGGCAAGTACATAACCAGCTCCATGTTAGAGGTAAGTACATAACCAGCTCCATGTTAGAGGTAAGTACATAACCAGCTCCATGTTAGAGGTAAGTACATAACCAGCTCCATGTTAGAGGTAAGTACATAACCAGCTCCATGTTAGAGGTAAGTACATGACCAGCTCCATGTTAGAGGTAAGTACATAACCAGCTCCATGTTAGAGGTAAGTACATGACCAGCTCCATGTTAGAGGTAAGTACATAACCAGCTCCATGTTAGAGGCAATTACATAACCAGCTCCATGTGAAGGTTGAAGTTTGGTGCTCTAGGGAGAAGTGAATTTGAACCTGAATCTCCGCCTTTCCTCCAAAATTCTTGGTTGATTTAATAAGATTTCTATAATTCTAGATCTCTGTCCTTCACGTATTCAACCATATTGTCATCCTAATAAAAATAAAAACTTCTTCCTGTAAAATGTAGCTGGCCCTGTACTTTGTATAACAAATTCAGCTTAGTAAGAAATATAGATTGCTCTTCCAGAACATCAATGTCTATCATATCCATATAGAGACACAAATACCTTTACAATCAATCAAAGATTGTCTAAATTCTGGAAAAGCGTAATCCATGAATCCTCAAAAACCTCATCCAACATAGGGCTCAACTGGCATCTATAGATGGGAGAGCAACATATACATTTAGGTTGGTCAGGTATTGATGGATAGGACCCTCAGCTTGGCACCCTCTATTAGCCCCAAATTCGCCACATGTATGTGTAGCGGAGTAGCAGTATGATCCACGATATCTCCACTGGTAGTCAGGCACAGCATACAATAATCTTGGTAGCGTATAATATTCCCAACCCTCCAATAACCAGACGACACATGGCTTGGAGGTCAAACACTAGAATGCCTTGTTTATTGAAAAACACAGGGATCTACACTCCCAAACCCCCTCCCTATTCGAGACATTCCACACACAAAGCTGAACATCCCATAATAACCTTACTCTGCCAGACAGAAACAATAGGACAATAGAAGGCAGGTATTTAACAATAACAAACCCCCACCCATCTCCTGAGGGACACTGCTCAGACATATGATGGTCCCAAGTGAAAGAGTTCTCACTCTCTCCACATAAACCACACCACAAACACTTGGTTCTTAAAGGTATACACATGCAATAAACATAATGCATACACGAAGGGCAATATACAGTGGCTGTATTTGCCACAATGCTCCCCCAGAACCAAGCCAGCATACACAGTCTGATCCATAACGGATCGGCTTGGGGATGTCCGGGGAGTACTCGCAGATCATTTTTCCAGTTCAGTTTGTCACGATAACCTGTGAACTGTTGTCCATACAAGTAGGGCTGAAGCTTCATTCCCTGGGGAGAAGCTCTCTGCTCAAGTAGGTTACAGGTTGTTCTCTGCCATCTTCTCCAACCGGGCTCAATACTGTTCTTAATCCAAACATTGAAGCGTCTGGACCTCAGAAGGCCATTAGGTCTCCGGGATATTGGCCTGGGATCTGGACTGGCAGGATCGCTGAGGGCAACTGACCTAGATCGTTCCCAGTAAGATGTCGGTGGGGAGCTCCCGTATCAACCCCACATCAATCAGACCTGACCCGGCACCCCAATTCAAGTGGACCCTGGCAGTGGGTAGCCGGTGTACTGCTCCCCCTGCCATTCGTACCACTGCTGAGCCTCCGGTTCGGGGCGGCATCTGGAACCAGGTGTCGCTTGACCAAGGTGAGAGTGGCTCCCGTGTCTCGGAGACCTTGAGCGGGCATTCCATTTAACTGGACCGATTTGTAGATGATGCTGTTGGTTCTCCGTAGCGGCTTGCACCAGGTTAGCTTCATGAAGGGTACCCCATTGCTCCTCGGTGTGTTTGAACCTGGGTACAACTGGGGAAACCTCTGTGAGATAGTAGGGGACTGTTGTCCGTGTTTAAGGGGGTGACCATGGTCGGATCCATGCAGCTTGGTTCCTGCTCTGGGTACAGTCTCGTCGATAGTGCCCAAACTGCTTGCACCTGTGGCACTGTACCCCACTGCGGGACGGGTATCTGGGTGTCTGGTGTTTGGAGGAGTTTCGCCCCGTCTGTGGTAGTAGTGGTCCTGTGGTGCGAGCCTGCTGCCGGGTAACAGCCGAATAAGCTTCGTGGATGGTAGATTGGGGAACAAAAGCTGAAGTCAGCTCCCCCAGGTCATTGCCCAAAATAACGTCTGCGGGTAAATCCTGCATCATGCCCACCTCCACATTCCCTGACCCCGCTCCCCAATTCAGGTGTACTTTCGCAGTGGGAACTTTGAAAATGGCTCTCCCTGCTACTCGCACAGCTACAGAATCCCCAGTGAGTTGTCTGGATGCAATAAGGTGATTCCGGACCAACGTGATGGTAGCCCCAGAGTCACGTAACCCTTCTAGTTGTCTCCCCTCCATGTGCACAGCTTGTCGTGGTTTTGTCGATTGTCTGATGCCTCTTGGATGGGGTTAACCTCGTGTAGGGTGCCGAGGGCTTCCTCCATTTGGATTGCTGTGGAGAGTTGTAATGCAGGGGCTGCTTGGTAACAGTGTACAGCGGCTCGAGGTGCTGGTGTGTAGCCCTGATTCGGCCAGGGCTGACGAGGCCGATTTCGGGGACAGTCTTTCTGTATGTGCCCCATTTGGTTGCAGAGATGGCACCGGGTATGGGCTTGTGGTTGGTATCTGGGGTACTGACTGTTACCTCCTCCTGAACGCGGGTGTGCTGGTTCGGTGACTGCTGGTCGGTGATAGGGTTGCTGGGCAACTACCCTAGGCGGTGGTCGTTGTTCCCGTCTAGTGTCTTGGTGCTCATCTGCTAATTTAGCAGTCTCTGGAAGGGTGCGAGGTTTACGGTCCCTTACCCAGAGCTGCATTTCTTGAGGTAGTCTCCGGAAAAACTGCTCCAACAATAATTGCAAGACATCCTCTCGTGAAGAGGCTTGTGCTGCATCTAACCATCCGGTGGCCGCCCTGTGCAAATGATGGGCAAACTCAGTGTGGGAATCTTGGTCCTGCTTTTTAAGATCCCGGAATTGGAGTCGGTATGCCTCGGAGGTGATGGCATACCTGGTCAAAATCACCTGCTTAACTTTTCTGGTAGTCCCGGATGTTGGCATTAGGGACTGCCCGATACGCATCGGCCGCCCGGCCAGACAATTTCCCAGCCAATATCTGTACCTGATCCTCTGGGTCAATGTTATGTAACTGGCACAGCCTCTCGAAGTCTTGCAAATACCCATCTATTTCTCCCTCCGTGTCCGTGAAGTTTTTAAATGCCTGGTACCGTATTTTGGGTTTACCTTGCGGCATGCTGAGTGGAGTTGAGTGTACTTGGAGAGGTTGTGGCTGGGGCCCCCTTATGGCCATGATGTATTCATGTATGTACGCTACGACCCGTTCATGGGTTTCCATTGACGGGGTACTTGGATACAACGCTATCCTGCTGCGAAATTCCAGTTCAAATTCACGGTCTGTTTCTGGCCTTGCATCCATGGCTGCTCTGTCTTCTTCCATGAGTTCTTCGATCAGTGTCGCCTTGGTTTTGTTGCTGGCTATCTTGCCTCTTGCCTCCAGCAATGCTTTCAATGTCTGCCGCTTTAGCCGTGTATAATCCGTTCCCATTCACCAGCCTTTCGTGTAGTTTTACGTACTGCCGAACTCCGGTTTCATCTGAATGGTTTATTTTTCTCTTTGTTCGCATGAATACTGCCGAAAGCTGCTTTGCTGTGTGGATAAAGATCCCGTCGCTTGCCACCAATTGTAGCGGAGTAGCAGTATGATCCACGATATCTCCACTGGTAGTCAGGCACAGCATACAATAATCCTGGTAGCGTATAATATTCCCAACCCTCCAATAACCAGACGACACATGGCTTGGAGGTCAAAACTAGAATGCCTTGTTTATTGAAAAACACAGGGATCTACACTCAGCCAAAACCCCTCCCTCTTCGAGACATTCCACACACAAAGCTAAACATCCCATAATAACCTTACTCTGCCAGACAGAAACAATAGGACAATAGAAGGCAGGTATTTGACAAAAACAAACCCCCACCCATCTCCTGAGGGACACTGCTCAGACATATGATAGTCCCAAGTGAAAGAGTTCTCACTCTCTCCACATAAACCACACTACAAACACTTGGTTCTTAAAGGTATACACATGCAATAAACATAATGCATACACGAAGGACAATATACAGTGGCTGTGTTTGCCACAGTATGAAAACATGACTTGGAGATTGCTGTTACTACAGAAAACAAATAATGATCCATCCAAGATTAGAAACACTGCCAGAAAATGTGCTGTTTGCACTGCAAGGCCCTCAGTAATTGCACTGCGTGAGATATAGTCAGGGCAACAAACAACCAATGGATAGCAAACAACAGATGGTAATGAGCTGAAGTGGTAAAGCCGATCTCCAGCTTTACTGTCCACTTAACGAGTTTGTTTGGGCCAAGCTGGCCAAAATGAACTAATTCCTACACAAACAAGTGCGCCTGCATGCACACTTCATATCCTTTTGGGACATTCATGGACTGATGTAGATACTGTCCGTGTATTTTCTGATGGTTGGTAACCCTCGTGGGCATGCTGGTTAAGGTGCTTTTCTGTGGAATTCTTAGAATGTGTCAGGGAGCTTGGTTAGCAGGTGCTAATTCCCATGCAAGTGCTCATCTACATGTGCAGGGTCGTGAACATAGATTAGCTAGATGGGCAAGGTCAAGAATTTGCACACGCGTGAGCATTGGCACACTCATGCGCACTGGGGTGCCCACAGATCCTGGTGCCCAGCAGCATATTTAAACCCATGTTCTGCCTAGCCTCAGTAATGGATTGTCTTCAGCTCTAATTCCTGTATCCTGAGCTCCTTAATGTCTGCTTACCTTGTTCCTGACCTAGCTATGTCTGGTACTTCTCTTGGATCCTCCCTGCCTGTTATATCTTCTGCGCAGTTGTGTTATCGACCATGGCTTGAACTTAGTGACAACGATTCAGCCTTCTTGCTTGGTACCTCTCTGCCAGCACGTTACTGACTCCTGCTTGCTCCTGACCTTGACCTTAATCCTGACCCTGCACCTGGCTGCTGCTGAACATAGCTTGTGACCTGACTCCATATTACCACTGCAAGGGCTCCAGTTTTTCCAAGCTCAAGTTCACTAGCTCAGCTTCCTAGCACCTGTGCCTTCCACTGCCCCAGCAGTCCCTGTCCCCACTACCAGGGGTGCTTGGACAGGAACTGTGCATGGGGCCACCCTCATCGTCTCAGGCTGCACAGTCCAGTAACCAACAGAGTGTTCTGCATAATCTTCGAGGGATAATAGTGTTTGTCTCACTCAGCAAAGCAGACAAATAAATAGACTGCTAAGGTTTTTTCCATTTTTTTTGCAACTGTTAGGAAACATTTGAGATCTTACAAGTCATGTTCCCAGTCTGCATACAGGGTTTGTCCCTCAGTCTGTCTACTTCTTACACAAGAACTCCTTAAAATGATGGTGCGGCCCTTTTTTGGGAGTGAGAGGTCATCTGGACAACTTGCATCTCTGATGTTTGGGTATAGAAAGTGGTTTCTTGGGGCTCCAAGCTGGAGTTTTACTTCCTTCCCCCTCTTTGGATTCTCATCTCCAACCTTCTTGTGTTACCCCCACAGATTAGCAAATCTCCATTAAGCCTTCTCGGGTCCTCCTGGATCACAGTTTAATTGCTTTATTCCCTATGGTGAAAAGGTTCAGGTTTTCATTTTGTTTCTAGAAAATCTGCTTGGAATTATTCTTATTTGATATCCTTTCTTCAAGGCGGTTTTCTGACTTCTGTGGACAATAAGGACTCGTGTTTTCACCACGTCTGTTTTTGCACCTCCATTATGGCACTCTTAAATGCCTGTTGTGGGAAGTCAGTGCAGGCTTTTGCTGAAGTACATGGTCATGATTGTCCTGTGGTTACAGCATTTCAGGACAGACAGATGGACTTTATCAAAAAGGAGCACATGCTCTGGGGAAATGGTCCCTACACTTGGAGGTATTCCAAGACCAGTGTTGCAGGTGAAACACCTAATGAAGACTTCATGGCCTCCAGCTTTATTAAGAAACCAGACAGGTTTGTATACAATTTCAGGGATCCTCTAGCAGAAGTGGTGGATGCTCAGGTGATTTTGTGAGAACAATTCACCCTGATCTATTTTTTTCTAGTCTGAAACTTTTCCACATCTGTTTCTCAGGATTAAGATAGAGGGCATTCTAGTGATCCTTGTTCCTCTGAATTGTATGAAGCAAATGTGGTAGAATGGCCTGGTAACACTCCTGGTGTATGCTCGATGGGCTCTTTCAGGTCATCATGATCTTCTGTCCCAAGCTTCACCTGCTACCCTGCTTCACAGTCACTGGCTTTACCCGGTTGGGCAGTTGTAGCCCACAGTATATGAGACAGGGGCATTTCTGAATTTGTTTTTCCTATGTTGTTTAAAGAGTTGAAGGTTATTTCCCATTAGGTCTGTTTCTGCTCATGGAAAGCACACTTGACTTAATGTAGTCTTGGAAGTTTCTCCACGGGATGAATCCTTTTCTTTCTTTACTGCAGCCGGGTCTAAACCAGCATTGGTCCCCAACATTTTTAGAGGCCAGGTTTCTGCCCGGTTTCTTTAGTTTTAGAAACCATTGTCCTTTTACTTCTTCATTTAGATCTTTGTACAGGGAGTATTTTTTGTAGCTTGCCCTGTTCATTCACTTGTGACTCCATAGGGTATGGTTCTGTCTGTGCTTCAAATATTACTGAGCTAACCCATTACACATTCCTCTTTCTACTCTCACCCACAAGGTTTTTTATATATTGATTTATTTTTATGTAATGCTTTCCTTTACAAAACAAGTGTCTGAACTGCGTGGTCTTATACTTCAATCAACCTTTTCTGGTTAGGTGATGAGCTGGTGTTTAGGTCCAGGACTTCTTCCCTAAAGCAGTATCTGTCTTACACCGCAACCTGAACTTTGCTCTTCTGTCCCCCTGTCCAGCACTTCTTCACCAAAATACATTTCTCCCAATTGTCTGGATGTGGTTTGGGCTGTGTGAGTCTTTCTTAGCCATTGCTTCTTCAGGAAGATGTATTTCCTTAGTATTCCTTGGATAATTTATGAGTATCCTGGGTTTTCTGTCCACCATCTTCAGGTGACTCAGGCAGATTTTTAGGCAAACCTATGGTTTCAAGGGTCATGTTCCAGCGGTTCCTGCCATGGCACGCTCTACTAGATCTGTGACTGCTTTGTTGGCTTTTCACCATCGTTGCAAATTTTTCCCAGTTTGCAAGGCTACTACCTGGATTTCTTTTTTTTTAATTCTACCAGGTGTATTTTCAGGGCTTGCCTGATGCCAGCTTTGGGCTTTCCATCCTTTAGGTGGCCCTTCGAGCTGCAAGAAGTTCTCAGCTTTCTGTTGCCTTCCTGGGTCTGTTAGCCTTTGTTGCTATGTTGCTCACCCCTCGGTTGGACGGCTTTTGGACATCCCAGCAGTCTAAGAATCCCTGTGTTCCTCAATGGACAATAAAGAAGCTAGTTTTGTTTCTGTACTAACTATAAAGTTCTTTTCTTAGAGTCTATTGAGGGGTACAGTTCCCTCCCCTCTGTTTATTTCAGGAAAGTGAGACTTGATGTCTGTAAGCGGAGTTATCCTGCTAACCAACTTCAAGTGTCTATTTTCTCTGTAGGGACAGTATAATTGTGTAGTCTTATGGGCCATACACACTATAAGATTTTCTGAAGACTTTTTCCTTTAGACTTACCAAAACCAGATAATATGAGGTCAAACCTAAACACTTTCAATTTGTATGCAATCTGGCAGGCCCTTGCACTACATAGAAAAGGTAAATCTGAAGGAAATCTACCAACAAAAGTTGGATAGTGTGTATGCAGCTTAAGTATTCTAAGAATTCCTGTGTCATTAGGGAAAAAAAATCCAGTGTCCCTTAAATGGACTCCAAGAAAAGGATTATTATATAGTGAGCACAAAAACCCTATTTTTATATATTCTGACCCTTTAGGACTGAAGATAAATGGCTCCGGAGCCCTCCAGGTCACTATCTGCTCCTATATTTAGGGTACAGTTAACTGTCACCCAGAAGTAGAAGAGATGGCACTTTGTGTAGTTGCTTTCAATGGCCTCCAGTGCAATAAGAAGTTCTTAGGCATGTCACAACAGGTTCTCTTTACAATTACTATATATGTTCAATCCGCTGTATAAATGATGACATTCTTGTTTCTTCAGAAAACAGCAGAAAAGCCAATCTTTAAAAATATTCCAAAGGTGGAGGAAGAAAAGGAAATGGTTGAAAAGAAGGATGAAGAGGTGATTGAGGAGCCGGAGGAATCCAGTGACATTCCAGCCATCCTTCAGAAAATCACAGCCAGTATGGAAGAACAGTCTGTTACAGTATCTGATCTGCTTCCTTCTTCATCATCTTTTCTGACTCCATCACCTCCATCACCCCCATCATCCCCGACCTTACAGAGCTATGAAGAGAAGAGACCCTCCCTTCCTCAGGTACATCATGTAGATCTTATTTGTGCGCTACAATATGGAGCTAGTAAATGGTAATCATACATTATGGGAAGAGAGTCTGCTTGGAGATCTTGTGACATATGGGGGGTAATATGACTTATGAGACTCCTCCCCCTATCTGTCTTGAGTAGATAAAGAGTCTCAGTTATATGATGAACTGCCCCTTAAGATAACGGAGTGTCTGGAGAAATCTGTTCTAAAGCCCTGAAAGCTGTGAATTGTAACCTTCATTGTTTTAGGCTATTTATGAGTACACCCCCCCCCCCCCCACCGCCACAAAATATTAGAGTTCCTTTATATTTTTCTTGCATTTTTGGTATCTGCATTGCAGTGGCCGGGTCAATTGTTAGGGCTTCCTGTTCACATCTCTGTCCACCTTCCTGCTAATAATTGCTGTCATTCCTAAACCCTTCATAGATTATTGGTGGGATCTGATGATTTGTAACTGGTGGGATCATGGATCATTGCTGGGTCTCTATGGAAGAACAGTTTTCTGGGATGGAATGTTCTCTGACCATATACTGAGCAGTCGTATTTTCTACTAGCATAATATGGGAGTTGGACGTTTATGTGAGATGTGGTTTTTATGCATTCACTTTGACCGACCTGCATGTAAAAACAAAGCAGAAAACTGGTATTAGAAGCCAGTGTCCAGTGCCTAGTTGGCTGACCGTTGTATACCCTTCAGACCTTTGTTCACCAGTTGGCTGACCCTTGTATACCCTCCAGACCTTTGTTCCCTAGTTGGCTGACTTTTGTATACCCTTCTGACTTTTGTTCCCCAGTTGGCTGACCGTTGTAAACCCTCCTGACCTTTGTTCCCTAGTTATGGTGGGTAGGAAAGTGCGCTGATTCAATATAGGGTGTGCTGCTACCTTAGAGTGTATGTTGTAGAATATGTAAAGAAATCAGGTGCGCTGCCCTAGTGCATATGTGCAACATACAAAATGATGCAAACAAATAAACCAAAAATGCAATAATAATGCAAAAAAATGAAAACGTATGCAATTCGTGTAAAACAAAAAATGTCCAGAAGGTGACTAGTGATACACCAATGTGCAATAAACGTCCATGTTATAAGTCCATAAATAAAGTGCAAAAAATGGTGACATAAGCTTCCAGCTTGGGGAAAGGTGAACTGTGATTGGAAGGTGCAAAGTCCCACCACCAGCTTGGCCTCTTACCAGAAGTTAAACGTTAAGGGCATATATGAATATGACCGCTCCAAAGGTCATGCAGCCAGGTAGAAAAGTTCCCAGAAATACAGAAGGCACTCTGACACACTCGTGCTCCCTAGACTCTTACCGGACAAAAGCCAAACAAGAAGCCTGGTTCTATGGTGATGAGTGGTCCTGCCGGGGGTTACTGGACTCTAGGATGGCTGATGTAGTGCTTGTGTCCAAGAGGAACAGACCCAGTCAGAAAGCCTGACGAAAGAAGATCCTGCCAAAGGTGACTAGGCTTTGATTGGCTGCTGTAACTCCTTAGTCTAGTCCTCTCCCCCACAGGCATAACAGCCAATAGGAAGAGGACGATCTCCACCTACTACTTAATATACAGAATATTGTTATGCCGCATATCCTCTCAAACATTCATAACATTGCAGCAAAATAGATAGGAGCCTTGAGGAACATTGAAAAACATTAAAACATACAAACTTTTAATTCCATTGAATTGACCGGGCTACTTAACCCTTTCTAGTGTATGATGGTGTATAATGCTTTTATAAAAAATCATAAAAAAGCTGTGGGGTAACTACTAAGCTTCCCACCAGCTTAGGTGTATTAAAACACGGAATTCTGAAAGAAAAATGGATAAAAATTCCTACCAAAAATGGAATTGGAATTAAAATAGTATACTCAAAAATAAATTAAAATTAAAAAGGAGGAAAAAGTTTTTTGATTTGAATTTCTTCAAAACTAGCTATTAGAATGTGGAAGAAGATCCTAGTCACAAATATTGTAGCTCCATGCAGAGACCCACACACTTCTAACTAATAGAGGGAACATGAAGGAAATGGGTCAAATTTCCAGTAAAGGGAGCATGGGACATAAATGTCAGCTGTTATTAATAAACGCATTTATGTCCCATTCAATGTTGTGTCCTAGGGGCTTGTAACTTCTGAGTTCATAGATCCAGAAGGTTTCCCTTCTGGAAATTGCTCTTTTCATATTACTACCCCGCCAGTGGGGTTGATACTTCTCGATTACAATAATCTTCAGTTTGCCCGGATTTTTATGGTGGTGGGTGGCAAAATGATTCGAAAGACTGTGACCAGGGAAACCTTTCCGAATATTGGCCAGATGTTCGCCTATTCGGATGTTGGCAGTCCTAATCGTCCTCCCCACATATTGCTTCCCACATTCACAGGTGACCAGATACACTACCCCTTTGGTGTGAAAGGTGATAAAATCCCTAATGGGGTAGCTCTTTCCTGTGGTGGTAGAGGTAAATTGCTTGGTCTTAATGGTAGTAGCATTTAGACAGATATTACACCTCCGGCACGGGAAGTATCCTTGAAGGTTAGGGAAAAATTTAGGAGTTGCAGGTTTTTCAACGGGATTCCTTGCTATAATTTGTTTTAGGTTCTTGGCCTTTCGGTAGATCATTGGTGGTTTGGATGGAAGCGAAGGACCCAATAACGGATCTTGTTGTAAGATTCCCCAGTGCTTCCGAAATATGTGATTCAGCCATCGATAGTGGCTGGAGAATTGAGTTGTGAAGGCAAACTCAAATTTTCCCATAGCATCTTTTGATTTATCTTTCTCCCTGGGGACAGATAATTCGGATTGTTTGAGAGTTGCAATTTCACGTATCTCTCCTTCTAATTCATTCCGGTCATATCCCTTCTCAATAAACCGATTCTTCAAAAGCTGAGCTTGTGTTTTGAAGTCTTCATCTTCCGTACAGTTGCGTCTAATTCTCCTGAATTGCCCTTTGGGCACAGATTTTAACCACATAGGGTGATGGCAACTGTCGATGGAGATGAAGCCATTTCGGTCTGTCGGTTTTTGGTATGAGCTGGTAATAAATCTTTCTCCTTTCCTCCATATCACAAGGTCAAGGTAGCTTATAGAGGTGGTACTCCATTGGTAGGAGAAACGTATACCCCAGTTGTTGCAATTTAGCTTCCCCATGAACTGGTGTAAGCTTGCTTCCTCTCCTTTCCATATGATTAGGGCGTCATCAATGTAACGCCGCCACATCACTAGCTCGTTAGTTTTCTCCGCGAAGATGTTCCTATTTTCCCATAGAGCCATAAACAGGTTGGCGAGGCTGGGGGCAAATTTGGCCCCCATAGCCACGCCAGTCCGCTGTAGGTAAAATTGTTGATTATGGTAAAAATAGTTGTGTTCCATACCAAATTGGAGAAGTTCTAAAATGAATTTCTTCTGATTTAACGGGATGTGATAATCTTGGTCTAAAAAGGTACTGACAGCCTCGTAGCCTAACTCGTGGGGAATAACGGTATATAATGAGGCCACGTCGGCTGTGACCATTATCACATTCCCTGGAACTTGGAGTTCAGTGATCTCTTGGATACACTGGGTGGTATCCTTCAGGAACGCCGGTGTCTCCTGAACTAACGGCTGGAGGAAATGGTCCACATACTTCCCTATCCGGGATGTAACCGAGTCAATGCCACTAACTATCGGTCTCCCCGGTGGCTTTATGAGGCTCTTATGGACCTTTGGTAGGTAGTATATGGTAGGAATTCGAGGTGCAAGAGGTATTAGGTGTTCTTTCTCCTTTTTACTTAAAATGCCATCCTTATGACCTTTGGACACAATGCGTTCTAACTGCTTTTTATAGCTCCAGGTAGGGTCCTTCTTTAGGATTTCATACGTGCTTCTATCAGACAACAAATTGTCCATTTCCTCCATGTAGTCCTCTTTCTTTAATAGGACTGTACCCCCGCCTTTGTCCGCTGGGCGGATCACCAAATCCTTTTTATCACATAGAGCTTTAATACCATTCCATAGATCTTTTTGTGGTTTAATGGAAGCATCTTTTTGTTCCAACTCCTTGAGAATAACATCTCTGAAGATCTTGATATGGTGGCTAGATTTCCCAGAGGGGTTAAAGAGGGAAGCATTCCTCAGATTAGTAGGTATACATGTAGGCTGTTTGTAAGAAACATAGTTTCTCTCGTGGGCCTTGTCGAGGAAATGACGTTTGATGTTGAGTTTTCTAATATATTTGTGTACGTCCAAAAACGTCTCAAACTTGTTTAAGGATTTTTTGGGGGCAAATTTCAATCCTTTCCCCAGAGTCTGTTTTTCTGAGCTGGTAAGGTCAATCCCACTCAGATTGAAGATGCCTCCTGCCTCTATTTGTTCTTTTTTCTTGGACGTTCCTCCCCTGCAGCCCCTGGTCGTTTTTTTCTTTTGGCTTTGGCAGAGCCCCGGCCTAAAAAACCCCGTGGTTTGGTGCTGATGGGGGTTTGCGATTGCTCTGGGTACTCATTTATCCATTCCTCCTCCTCATCTTGGTTGTCCCTAAGAGACTCATACCTATTTTCCACAGGAGGGTAAAAATTCCTCGGGGTTTGAGGGGTTGCTGGGTAATAATCAGAATGCTCCCTGGGACCTCTTCTTGGAGATCTGGACCTGGATCTTCTATAGTATCCTTCATAGTCTGACTCCCTTCTCCTTCTTTCTCCCCTAGGGTGTTCGTATGCGGCATTCTCATACCTATTCCTACTTTCATCTTTTCTGGACTTCCTTTTGGGCTGATGTCCAGATGGCTGTTCTCTCAGGGGTTTAAATTTCTTGATATTGTTACTGGGACCTTTCCGCTCTGCATCCCTCTTTAGGGAAGTCCCTGAAGTGACATTCCCACTGGTGCTTGCGACTGGTTCAGCAATGCTGATTTGTCTTGACCTTTCTTCCGCCACTTCCATTTCTGAAGGGTTGGTAACAGCTCCTTCAGTTGGAGTTTCGGATACTAAATTCAGTTCCCATTTGAAGACTTTAGACGTATTATAGTCTTCCAGGTCCCGGAAATATTTTTTCCTCTTTTTAATTTTCTGCTCTTCTTCTTCCATAGCGAGAATTTCTCTTAACTCTTGATTGTAAACCTTATATGCTTCCTCTTGCATAAAGGGAGTTAGTTTCTCTTTGATCTCTAGAATCTCTTTATTTAGCCTAATAACTTTTTTCCTCCTCTTGTCAATTAAAAAATTTAAAAGACTCATCCCAGCTCCGTTGAAAAATTGGAACCATTCTTGGATCTCAAGTTCTCCCTGGTCAGGATTGATGTTCCACCTCAAGCTCCTTGGGACCATCTTCTCCTGGACGTATTTCTCCAGGAAGACGATGTCCCAGGATGCATGAAGTTCAGATACCATGATGTTTTTGAGGCGCATAAAAATGCCTCTGAGATCAGTGGGGTCAGTGATGGTTTTCACAAACACATCCTCCACTGTTAATTTTCTGGTGCTATGATATTCAAAGATGTCCATGGTAGTGGAATCTGCTGCACTTGGAAAAATTAAAAATGAATATGGTGGGTAGGAAAGTGCGCTGATTCAATATAGGGTGTGCTGCTACCTTAGAGTGTATGTTGTAGAATATGTAAAGAAATCAGGTGCGCTGCCCTAGTGCATATGTGCAACATACAAAATGATGCAAACAAATAAACCAAAAATGCAATAATAATGCAAAAAAATGAAAACGTATGCAATTCGTGTAAAACAAAAAATGTCCAGAAGGTGACTAGTGATACACCAATGTGCAATAAACGTCCATGTTATAAGTCCATAAATAAAGTGCAAAAAAGGTGACATAAGCTTCCAGCTTGGGGAAAGGTGAACTGTGATTGGAAGGTGCAAAGTCCCACCACCAGCTTGGCCTCTTACCAGAAGTTAAACGTTAAGGGCATATATGAATATGACCGCTCCAAAGGTCATGCAGCCAGGTAGAAAAGTTCCCAGAAATACAGAAGGCACTCTGACACACTCGTGCTCCCTAGACTCTTACCGGACAAAAGCCAAACAAGAAGCCCGGGCAAACTGAAGATTATTGTAATCGAGAAGTATCAACCCCACTGGCGGGGTAGTAATATGAAAAGAGCAATTTCCAGAAGGGAAACCTTCTGGATCTATGAACTCAGAAGTTACAAGCCCCTAGGACACAACATTGAATGGGACATAAATGCGTTTATTAATAACAGCTGACATTTATGTCCCATGCTCCCTTTACTGGAAATTTGACCCATTTCCTTCATGTTCCCTCTATTAGTTAGAAGTGTGTGGGTCTCTGCATGGAGCTACAATATTTGTGACTAGGATCTTCTTCCACATTCTAATAGCTAGTTTTGAAGAAATTCAAATCAAAAAACTTTTTCCTCCTTTTTAATTTTAATTTATTTTTGAGTATACTATTTTAATTCCAATTCCATTTTTGGTAGGAATTTTTATCCATTTTTCTTTCAGAATTCCGTGTTTTAATACACCCAAGCTGGCGGGAAGCTTAGTAGTTACCCCACAGCTTTTTTATGATTTTTTATAAAAGCATTATACACCATCATACACTAGAAAGGGTTAAGTAGCCCGGTCAATTCAATGGAATTAAAAGTTTGTATGTTTTAATGTTTTTCAATGTTCCTCAAGGCTCCTATCTATTTTGCTGCAATGTTATGAATGTTTGAGAGGATATGCGGCATAACAATATTCTGTATATTAAGTAGTAGGTGGAGATCGTCCTCTTCCTATTGGCTGTTATGCCTGTGGGGGAGAGGAATACATACTCTGCTTACACAGGAAATGCCCTTGTCATCAGCACAGGAAGCAGCATCATAGATATGAGACGACAGGAAGTAAACAAAGCAAGTACTTCCGGTGGACATCCCGACCTTCCAGACTGTAACCACACATCATAACAATATTTGGCGATGCCCAAGAGTCCCCTTATCCCCTTTTGGTTGATTTGGACATTGCTATTAAAGAGTATGATAAGTGGCCAGTCTACAGGTAAGAAGGGGAGGGTCCCGAACCCCGGAAGTACTTGCTACAGGGCATATATAATGGCGGTAGTGATGGCGCTGGCTCTACCTCCTATCTAAGTGGATGCCCTATCGGGAGAAACGCGTCAGAGAGGAGGCGCCGCGTCATCACATCTAGACCAGGCAGCGGTCCGCACTGCAGGCGGACCCCGCCATACAGCTCCTCCGTGAGGGAACTCGCTATTATTGTCTTCACAACTGTAAGTGCAACCATTTGTTTTTAATAAATATCTACTGTTGGTAATGCACTATTGCGGTCCCCTCTGTTGTGTCCCCTATTATTGAGGTCAACTAGACTAAGGAGTTACAGCAGCCAATCAAAGCCTAGTCACCTTTGGCAGGATCTTCTTTCGTCAGGCTTTCTGACTGGGTCTGTTCCTCTTGGACACAAGCACTACATCAGCCATCCTAGAGTCCAGTAACCCCCGGCAGGACCACTCATCACCATAGAACCAGGCTTCTTGTTTGGCTTTTGTCCGGTAAGAGTCTAGGGAGCACGAGTGTGTCAGAGTGCCTTCTGTATTTCTGGGAACTTTTCTACCTGGCTGCATGACCTTTGGAGCGGTCATATTCATATATGCCCTTAACGTTTAACTTCTGGTAAGAGGCCAAGCTGGTGGTGGGACTTTGCACCTTCCAATCACAGTTCACCTTTCCCCAAGCTGGAAGCTTATGTCACCATTTTTTGCACTTTATTTATGGACTTTGTTCCCTAGTTGGCTGACCCTTTTGTATATGCTCCTAACCTTTGTTCCCCAGTTGGATGACCCTTGTATACCCTCCAGACCTTTGTTCACCAGTTGGCTGACCATTGTATACCCTCCTGACCTTTGTTCCCTAGTTGGCTGACCCTTGTATACCCTCCTGACCTTTGTTCTCCAGTTGGCTGACTTTTGTATACCCTCCTGACCTTTGTTCCCCAGTTGGCTGACTTTTGTATACCCTCCTGACCTTTGTTCCCCAGTTGGCTGACTTTTGTATACCCTCCTGACCTTTGTTCCCCAGTTGGCTGACCCTTGTATACCCTTCAGACCTTTGTTTACCAGTTGGCTGACCCTTGTATACCCTCCTGACCTTTGTTCTCCAGTTGGCTGACCCTTGTATATACTCCTGACCTTTGTTCTCCAGTTGGCTGACCTTTGTATACCCTCCTGACCTTTGTTCACCAGTTGGCTGACCATTGTATACCCTCCCAACCTTTGTTCCCTAGTTGGCTGACCCTTGTATACCCTCCTGACCTTTGTTCTCCAGTTGGCTGACTTTTGTATACCCTCCTGACCTTTGTTCCCCAGTTGGCTGACCCTTGTATACCCTTCAGACCTTTGTTTACCAGTTGGCTGACCCTTGTATACCCTCCTGACCTTTGTTCTCCAGTTGGCTGACCCTTGTATATACTCCTAAACTTTGTTCCCCAGTTGGCTGACCTTTTGTATACCCTCCCGACCTTTGTTCTCCAGTTGGCTGACCCTTGTATACCCTCCTGACCTTTGTTCCCTCTGTGATGGGAAGGAGGGGAAGAGAATGTACATAAAGGCAGAGATCATTGTCTACATAGGGAGGTGGTGTGGGGGGTTTGGATTATGCGAGACACGTTCTTTTCCTGATAGTGTTTCACATTGATAAATTGTGTTCATGGAATACTTTCTCTAATGCTCTCTAATCAATACTGTTTGTTTTTCATAGAGGCCGCTGATATCTCGGATCCCAAGGCCCAGACCACAGGCAACAAAGGTGATTGCAGTAGAATTCTTCAATCCCACAAAAAACTACAACTTTGTACGACACATGCTGTTAAATGAATACAATTAGAATAGGATATATAGTCCATGACATGCATATATAGGTTATAAAAGGTACATGACGTGTCCTAAAAGGAGATATATGGTACATGACATGCCATGTATAGGATATACGGAACAGGACATGCTAATATATTAGGATAGAAGGTATATAGGCATGTCACATTTTAGGTTATAACGTACATGACTTGCCACATAATGGGGAAAAAAGGTACATGACACGTCATATAATGGAATATAGGGTACATGACTATAGAAAACAACTACCTTATATTTACTGTAACTTCCCATTCCCATTCTATCCTCATGTGAGACTACTGTAGGTCAGCTGTACCCCTCTGACCATCTCGGGACCATCCTTGACTAGTGTAAAAAAATTCAGAAGTAACCAGTTGGGGATGTTCCATGATAAAGACTCCTAATAGAGCAGGGTGGGAACACTAGGCTGATGTAAAGATGTACCAGGAAAAGAAAATGATGTATAAGGTTACCATTTCCATATTCTTGGAGCACCTAATGTCAGTCTACTATGGAACATGACTAGCAAAGAAAAAATAAGCATTGGGGAAGAGAAGATTCTTCACACATCAACTGCTGCAAAAACACTTCGACAAAGCTGAAGAATCCGTAGAAGTACAAGAAACCATAGAAACCTCACAGTTTGTTTAATGAAGTTGTTAGAAGTTGGGTAGCTGGCTGTCCTGCAGATCGTCTTCTCTGAAACCTCTATGAAGAAGATCCATGAAGTTGCTGCCTGGATAGAATGGACATGAAACTCTGTCAGAGGAGAAGCACCGGAGGCCAAGCTGGAAAGTAGAATAGTCCTCATCATCCACTCTGAAGCTACCATTGGAGAAGCTTGCACCCCCTTCCTGGACTCAGTTATAGAGAGAAATAGGTTTTCTTCATCGTACATTACAGGACACAAGCTCATTTACATCTTGACCATTGGTTCTATACTGCCACCTTCAGGTGAGGACTCTGGCAAGCAGTTATTGGGGCAGCCCATAAAACTCTTACTGCTCCCAGCAATCTTTACCTTTTTGCTAGTTTCCATAAATGATGGATGACGTCTCTACAGGGAGCAGAATTTCTGGCTTATGATTCCAATTATTTTGGAAGATTGAAGACTTTCACATGGAGAAATCCCTTCTCCTGCTGGTCATAAATACCACTGTGATTATTATAAGATACAGCTTCCAGGATGGTTGGCCTTTAGCAGCATCTCAGGGAACCGTAGTTGGCCCCTTCACCTGTGGCCCCCCCAACCTTCACACCCAGCCCCTCCATCCTAGGGGTAGTCCCTGGACACTAGGCTTGTGTCAATTGGTCTGTCACAGCTATAAGCATATCATGCTCCACTTTCTAGTTCTGAGACACATTTTGGCTGCAGTGGCCCATCCTACCCCCCCCCCCCCCCTGGTTCTGGGTGCCATCCTAAGCATATTTCTCTGAGACACTGCAGATAGGCATGGCTCCGCTCAAGCAGCTCCTCTGCTCCAGTTTGTGGTTCAGGTCTGTGCATTGGTCTTCACCAATTTATCCAGCAGCCTTAGTCATGGAACATAGGGTGGCTGCACCTCATCTGCTCCATGGCAAAAGTCACTGCACTAATTAGGGTAACTCACAGGAGATTCCCTCACCCTCATAGCTGATGTCAGAAGGGAAATGAAGCACTGGGGCAGGCCGGGCCACGCAGTGCATGGGGCCAGGTTGAGCTTATTTAGTGTTCCTCTGAAAAATCTGCTTAAGGATCTCTGGATCTCAGTCTTCACATACCGGAGTCTCACTTTGTCTCCTAGGCTCCCCTTATTTCCTCACTAGGAAGGAAGAAGGAGTTTATTTTACCTAGAAAGGAATTTTTAGCCTTGGCAGACTTGATGAGGAAAATCTCCGCTCTCACAGAGGCCTCAGGACACACGAGGTGTAAGCGAAGTAGTTACCTATTCCTGCATGTTGTCAGCAACTGCCTCCGTAAGACCAAACCTCTTAGGCCTCTCTCTATGAAAAGCAAACTCCCTAAAACAAGTCTACCAGACCATTCTGCCCAAAAGGACAAGCGCTGCACACACCCAACATGTCTCTGACTCTGATCTCTCTGCCCAACTGAAGGCCGACAAAGCCAAACAACTTTGATATTATTATGACTTTATGTCTTTAAATAAGTGATGTTTTCCTTTCTGATAGGACAAGGCCTTGAAACCACTGCTTTGAAATCAGATAAGTCTGATAGGAAACATCACCCTGTTTTGTCCTGGGCTTTTTCTCCAGGGGATTGCAAGCACTCTTTTGCCTTAGGACAGGGGTGCTCAACTGGTGGCCTGTTGATGTGGCCTGTGACCTCCTGATCTGGGATGATGGGTCGGCAAGACCAGATACCAGAGCATCAGAGTGGATGGAGCCGGCACCGGAGGAAGCAAGCGTCTGTGGAGGGAGCAGGAGCCAGATAAGCCTAACGCTTCCTCTATAGTGCCGGCTCCTGTCCCAGGTGAAATGGATTCGGTATTACTCCCCCTAGGACAAGAACCCTTCTAACAGCCAGCAATGCCGGCAGAAACTGAAAGATAAAAGGTCACTTTATTAAACATCACAGTTTAGCAATGGGCATATATGAGCACTATTAAAAAAAGAGTGCACCACACCCACACAATGTCATAGAAGTCTTTGGCAAGGCTCCTTTCACAGGATTGGTCCAATCGGGTCTACCTGTCCATTGTCTTTCTTTTTGTTATTAACATTGGATAAACATCCCACAGGGATTGGTCCCACAGAAAATGATGATCCTCATTGTTTTACATCTTCATTATGCTATTCAAAACAAAAAATGGGAAATCCTGAACCATTTTATTTCATTGTGGCCCACGACTGTTTACTAAGTAACTTCAGTGGCCTCCGCTCTTCAGAAGGTTGAGCACCCCTGTCTTAGGACAATACGGGTACACCGGAAGTTTAGCTCCTCTACCCTCTTAGACTTGGCTGTCTCAGGCAGTGGGGAATGGAGAAGTCATACCTGGACCAGAGCAGAAAAACAAAAGTAAGTAGCCGGCTAAGAACAAAATGTAACGGAAAAGTAGTGCCAACACATCTCACTACCAAGGAGACAACATGAGATAATGGCAGCCAGCACAGCCATACAAGCCCAACAGATTTAATTGGGCGTCTCCATCCCATTCATTAACTTGTCACCAATGTCCGCCATTGCAATGGCAATGTGATGTCCCCTAAGCTGCCCACACCCCCAGCTCAGCTAACTTTGCACTGGACGTGACGCAGTCAGCTGGGCGAAAAATAGACTCTGGAAAATGGTGCATGCCTCCTGATCAAACAAGGACCATGATGGGGCATATTAGAGCAAAGGGAAAGAAACCCATCTGTTATATTTACTAGCCTACCAACACCCCACTAAAAACCCAGATTTCACAGAGGCTGCAAGTCCTAACATCAGTGATACCCACCATATGGAGCCTTTACCTCTTCCCATGGGCCATATTCCCTACATCAGGGACATCCACCATATGGAGCCTTTACCTCTTTCCATGGGCCATCTTCCCTACATCAGGGATATCCACCATATGGAGCCTTTACCTCTTTCCATGGGCCATCTTCCCTACATCAGGGACACCCACCATATGGAGCCTTTACCTCTTTCCATGGGCCATCTTCCCTACATCAGGGACACCCACCATATGGACCCTTTACCTCCTTCCCATGGGCCATCTTCCCTAACATGAGGGACACCCACCATATGGAGCCTTTACCTCTTGCCATGGGCCATCTCCCCTACATCAGGGACACCCACCATATGGAGCCTTTACCTCTTTCCATGGGCCATCTTCCCTACATCAGGGACATCCACCATATGAAGCCTTTACCTCTTTCCATGGGCCATCTTCCCTAACATCAGGGAAACCCACCATATGGAGCCTTTACCTCTTGCCATGGGCCATCTCCCCTACATCAGGGACACCCACCATATGGAGCCTTTACCTCTTTCCATGGGCCATCTTCCCTAACATCAGGGACACCCACCATATGGAGCCTTTACCTCTTTCCATGGGCCATCTTCCCTAACATCAGGGACACCCACCATATGGAGCCTTTACCTCTTTCCATGGGCCATCTTCCCTACATCAGGGACACCCACCATATGGAGCCTTTACCTCTTTCCATGGGCCATCTTCCCTAGCATCAGGGAAACCCACCATATGGAGCCTTTACCTCTTTCCATGGGCCATCTTCCCTAACATCCGGGACACCCACCATATGGAGCCTTTACCTCTTTCCATGGGCCATCTTCCCTAGCATCAGGGAAACCCACCATATGGAGCCTTTACCTATTTCCATGGGCCATCTCCACTAACATCAGGGACACCCACCATATGGAGCCTTTACCTCTTGCCATGGGCCATCTCCCCTACATCAGGGACACCCACCATATGGAGCCTTTACCTCTTTCCATGGGCCATCTTCCCTAACATCAGGGACACCCACCATATGGAGCCTTTACCTCTTTCCATGGGCCATCTTCCCTAACATCAGGGACACCCACCATATGGAGCCTTTACCTCTTTCCATGGGCCATCTTCCCTACATCAGGGACACCCACCATATGGAGCCTTTACCTCTTTCCATGGGCCATCTTCCCTAGCATCAGGGAAACCCACCATATGGAGCCTTTACCTCTTTCCATGGGCCATCTTCCCTAACATCCGGGACACCCACCATATGGAGCCTTTACCTCTTTCCATGGGCCATCTTCCCTACATCAGGGACACCCACCATATGGAGCCTTTACCTCTTTCCATGGGCCATCTTCCCTAACATCAGGGACACCCACCATATGGAGCCTTTACCTCTTTCCATGGGCCATCTTCCCTACATCAGGGACACCCACCATATGGAACCTTTACCTCTTTCCATGGGCCATCTTCCCTAGCATCAGGGAAACCCACCATATGGAGCCTTTACCTCTTTCCATGGGCCATCTTCCCTAACATCAGGGACACCCACCATATGGAGCCTTTACCTCTTTCCATGGGCCATCTTCCCTACTTCAGGGACACCCACCATATGGAGCCTTTACCTCTTTCCATGGGCCATCTTCCCTACATCAGGGACACCCACCATATGGAGCCTTTACCTCTTTCCATGGGCCATCTTCCCTAGCATCAGGGAAACCCACCATATGGAGTCTTTACCTCTTTTCATGGGCCATCTTCCCTATATCAGGGACACCCACCATATGGAGCCTTTACCTATTTCCATGGGCCATCTTCCCTACATCAGGGAAACCCACCATATGGAGCCTTTACCTCTTTCCATGGGCCATCTCCACTAACATCAGGGACACCCACCATATGGAGCCTTTACCTCTTTCTATGGGCCATCTTCCCTACATCAGGGACACCCGCCATGTAATAGGATATAAGGTACGTGATACGCCATGTAATAGGATATAAGGTACGTGACACGCCATGTAATAGGATATAAGGTACATGACACGCCATGTAATAGGATATAAGGTACGTGACACGCCATGTAATAGGATATAAGGTACGTGACACGCCATGTAATAGGATATAAAGTACGTGACACGCCATGTAATAGGATATAAGGTACGTGACACGCCATGTAATAGGATATAAGGTACGTGACACGCCATGTAATAGGATATACGGTACGTGACACGCCATGTAATAGGATATAAGGTACGTGGCACGCCATGTAATAGAATAAAGGGGTGTGATGGACCTCACCCCTGGCATATGTCACATTACATACAACATGGTGTCTCTATACCCCTGATATATGACTGCACATGCTCCCATACCCCTGACATATTACTATATAGAACCCCCATACCCTGGGTAAATGACTATATAGCACCACTTTATGTCTGGCATATGACTACGCAGTTCCCCCCATCCCCCTGGCATGTGAATATAGAACACCCCCCATACCCATAGCATATGAATATAGAACACCCCCCATACCTCTGGCATATGATTATAGAACACCCCCCATACCTCTGGCATTTGAATATAGAACACCCCCCATACCTCTGGCATTTGAATATAGAACACCCCCCATACCTCTGGCATATGAATATAGAACACCCCCCATACCTCTGGCATATGAATATAGAACACCCCCCATACCGCTGGCATATGAATATAGAACACCCCCCATACCTCTGGCATTTGAATATAGAACACCCCCCATACCTCTGGCATTTGAATATAGAACACCCCCCATACCTCTGGCATATGAATATAGAACACCCCCCATACCTCTGGCATATGAATATAGAACACCCCCCATACCTCTGGCATATGAATATAGAACACCCCCCATACCGCTGGCATATGAATATAGAACACCCCCCATACCTCTGGCATTTGAATATAGAACACCCCCCATACCTCTGGCATTTGAATATAGAACACCCCCCATACCTCTGGCATTTGAATATAGAACACCCCCCATACCTCTGGCATATGAATATAGAACACCCCCCATACCTCTGGCATATGATTATAGAGCAGCCCCCATACCCCTGGCATATGACTATACAATACAACCATACCAACCAAACCTGTGACATATAAATATAGAAACCCCCCATACCCTTGGCATATGACTACACAGTGCCCCCATACCCATAGCATATGAATATAGAGCAGCCCCCATACCCCTGGCATATGACTTTACAGTGCAACCATACCCGTGACATATGAATATAGAAACCCCCCCATACCCTTGGCATAGGACTACACAGTGCCCCCATACCCATAGCATATGAATATAGAACACCCCCCCATACCTCTGGTATATGCATATAGAGCAGCCCCCATACCCCTGGCATATGACTATACAGCACCCCCATATCTCTATATCTCTGGCATATCACTACACATTGCCCCACCCTAATACCCCTGCTTGCCTATAAAATGATGCCCCCACTTTCCATGTTATTGATAAAACATTCTTCTATTCTAGACCTTCAGGCAGACCCCTGTGTCTGTCCAGCTGAATCCTCAGAATCCTCCTGAATCTCCCGTTCCAAATATGACACCGAAGGCTCCTCCACCTTCTCTAGATACGGAGGAAGAGGAGGGAGAACGGCCATTGAAGACCCCAGCTGTTGTCCCGGAGATTCCTCCATTCATCCTCCAGTTCCAAGATACAAGCTGGTTCTCCAGGATCTTCTCTGACATACAGGTGATGTGTAGGGAGATTGCAGCTATGACTGGGAGGGAGAGAGAGGTCTTCTTTGGTCCATTCTGTGTCCTGTGCCATTGGAAGGAGTGTGTTGGATATCATGGAGTTTTCAGTGGACATTTGGACATAATGTTTAGTATAGGACAGTTCCCTTCATGAAAGGTAGGAAGATCCGGGATGGAGAATCATACACCAACCTAGAAGGTTTGAGCTGGGCCGTGCATGAAGAGGTACCTACCTTATCCATGAAGAGGTACTTACCTTATCCATGAAGAGGTACCTACCTTATCCATGAAGAGGTACCTACCTTATCCATGAAGAGGTACCCACCTTATCCATGAAGAGGTACCTACCTTATCCATGAAGAGGTACCTACCTTATCCATGAAGAGGTACCTACCTTATCCATGAAGAGGTACCTACCTTATCCATGAAGAGGTACCCACCTTATCCATGAAGAGGCACCCACCTTATCCATGAAGAGGTACCCACCTTATCCATGAAGAGGTACCTACCTTATCCATGAAGAGGTACCTACCTTATCCATGAAGAGGCACCCACCTTATCCATGAAGAGGTACCCACCTTATCCATGAAGAGGTACCCACCTTATCCATGAAGAGGTACCTACCTTATCCATGAAGAGGTACCCACCTTATCCATGAAGAGGTACCTACCTTATCCATGAAGAGGTACCTACCTTATCCATGAAGAGGTACCTACCTTATCCATGAAGAGGTACCTACCTTATCCATGAAGAGGCATCTACCTTATCCATGAAGAGGTACCCACCTTATCCATGAAGAGGTACCTACCCTGTCCATGAAGAGGTACCTACCTTATCCATGAAGAGGTACTTACCTTATCCATGAAGAGGTACCTACCCTGTCCATGAAGAGGTACCTACCTTATCCCTGAAGAGGCACCCACCTTATCCATGAAGAGGTACCTACCTTATCCATGAAGAGGTACCCACCTTATCCATGAAGAGGTACCCACCTTATCCATGAAGAGGTACCCACCTTATCCATGAAGAGGTACCTACCTTATCCATGAAGAGATACCCACCTTATCCATGAAGAGATACCTACCTTATCCATGAAGAGGTACCTACCTTATCCATGAAGAGGTACCCACCTTATCCATGAAAAGGGACCCACCTTATCCATGAAGAGGTACCTACCTTATCCATGAAGAGATACCTACCTTATCCATGAAGAGATACCCACCTTATCCATGAAGAGATACCTACCTTATCCATGAAGAGGTACCTACCTTATCCATGAAGAGGCACCCACCTTATCCATGAAGAGATACCTACCTTATCCATGAAGAGGTACCTACCTTATCCATGAAGAGGTACCCACCTTATCCATGAAGAGGCACCCACCTTATCCATGAAGAGATACCTACCTTATCCATGAAGAGGTACCTACCTTATCCATGAAGAGGCACCCACCTTATCCATGAAGAGATACCTACCTTATCCATGAAGAGGTACCTACCTTATCCATGAAGAGGTACCTACCTTATCCATGAAGAGGTACCCACCTTATCCATGAAGAGATACCTACCTTATCCATGAAGAGGTACCTACCTTATCCATGAAGAGGCACCCACCTTATCCATGAAGAGATACCTACCTTATCCATGAAGAGGTACCTACCTTATCCATGAAGAGGCACCCACCTTATCCATGAAGAGATACCTACCTTATCCATGAAGAGGTACCTACCTTATCCATGAAGAGTTACCCACCTTATCCATGAAGAGGTACTTACCTTATCCATGAAGAGGTACCTACCCTGTCCATGAAGAGGTACCTACCTTATCCATGAAGAGGTACTTACCTTATCCATGAAGAGGTACCTACCCTGTCCATGAAGAGGTACCTACCTTATCCCTGAAGAGGCACCCACCTTATCCATGAAGAGGTACCTACCTTATCCATGAAGAGGTACCCACCTTATCCATGAAGAGGTACCCACCTTATCCATGAAGAGGTACCCACCTTATCCATGAAGAGGTACCTACCTTATCCATGAAGAGATACCCACCTTATCCATGAAGAGATACCTACCTTATCCATGAAGAGGCACCCACCTTATCCATGAAGAGGTACCCACCTTATCCATGAAAAGGGACCCACCTTATCCATGAAGAGGTACCCACCTTATCCATGAAGAGATACCTACCTTATCCATGAAGAGGCACCCACCTTATCCATGAAGAGGTACCCACCTTATCCATGAAAAGGGACCCACCTTATCCATGAAGAGGTACCTACCTTATCCATGAAGAGATACCTACCTTATCCATGAAGAGATACCTACCTTATCCATGAAGAGATACCCACCTTATCCATGAAGAGATACCTACCTTATCCATGAAGAGGTACCTACCTTATCCATGAAGAGGCACCCACCTTATCCATGAAGAGATACCTACCTTATCCATGAAGAGGTACCTACCTTATCCATGAAGAGGTACCCACCTTATCCATGAAGAGGCACCCACCTTATCCATGAAGAGATACCTACCTTATCCATGAAGAGGCACCCACCTTATCCATGAAGAGGTACCCACCTTATCCATGAAGAGGTACCTACCTTATCCATGAAGAGGTACCTACCTTATCCATGAAGAGGCACCCACCTTATCCATGAAGAGGTACCCACCTTATCCATGAAGAGATACCTACCTTATCCATGAAGAGGTACCTACCTTATCCATGAAGAGGTACCCACCTTATCCATGAAGAGGTACCTACCTTATCCATGAAGAGGTACCTACCTTATCCATGAAGAGGTACCTACCTTATCCATGAAGAGGTACCTACCTTATCCATGAAGAGGCATCTACCTTATCCATGAAGAGGTACCCACCTTATCCATGAAGAGGTACCTACCCTGTCCATGAAGAGGTACCTACCTTATCCATGAAGAGGTACTTACCTTATCCATGAAGAGGTACCTACCCTGTCCATGAAGAGGTACCTACCTTATCCCTGAAGAGGCACCCACCTTATCCATGAAGAGGTACCTACCTTATCCATGAAGAGGTACCCACCTTATCCATGAAGAGGTACCCACCTTATCCATGAAGAGGTACCCACCTTATCCATGAAGAGGTACCTACCTTATCCATGAAGAGATACCCACCTTATCCATGAAGAGATACCTACCTTATCCATGAAGAGGTACCTACCTTATCCATGAAGAGGTACCCACCTTATCCATGAAAAGGGACCCACCTTATCCATGAAGAGGTACCTACCTTATCCATGAAGAGATACCTACCTTATCCATGAAGAGATACCCACCTTATCCATGAAGAGATACCTACCTTATCCATGAAGAGGTACCTACCTTATCCATGAAGAGGCACCCACCTTATCCATGAAGAGATACCTACCTTATCCATGAAGAGGTACCTACCTTATCCATGAAGAGGTACCCACCTTATCCATGAAGAGGCACCCACCTTATCCATGAAGAGATACCTACCTTATCCATGAAGAGGTACCTACCTTATCCATGAAGAGGCACCCACCTTATCCATGAAGAGATACCTACCTTATCCATGAAGAGGTACCTACCTTATCCATGAAGAGGTACCTACCTTATCCATGAAGAGGTACCCACCTTATCCATGAAGAGATACCTACCTTATCCATGAAGAGGTACCTACCTTATCCATGAAGAGGCACCCACCTTATCCATGAAGAGATACCTACCTTATCCATGAAGAGGTACCTACCTTATCCATGAAGAGGCACCCACCTTATCCATGAAGAGATACCTACCTTATCCATGAAGAGGTACCTACCTTATCCATGAAGAGTTACCCACCTTATCCATGAAGAGGTACTTACCTTATCCATGAAGAGGTACCTACCCTGTCCATGAAGAGGTACCTACCTTATCCATGAAGAGGTACTTACCTTATCCATGAAGAGGTACCTACCCTGTCCATGAAGAGGTACCTACCTTATCCCTGAAGAGGCACCCACCTTATCCATGAAGAGGTACCTACCTTATCCATGAAGAGGTACCCACCTTATCCATGAAGAGGTACCCACCTTATCCATGAAGAGGTACCCACCTTATCCATGAAGAGGTACCTACCTTATCCATGAAGAGATACCCACCTTATCCATGAAGAGATACCTACCTTATCCATGAAGAGGCACCCACCTTATCCATGAAGAGGTACCCACCTTATCCATGAAAAGGGACCCACCTTATCCATGAAGAGGTACCCACCTTATCCATGAAGAGATACCTACCTTATCCATGAAGAGGCACCCACCTTATCCATGAAGAGGTACCCACCTTATCCATGAAAAGGGACCCACCTTATCCATGAAGAGGTACCTACCTTATCCATGAAGAGATACCTACCTTATCCATGAAGAGATACCTACCTTATCCATGAAGAGATACCCACCTTATCCATGAAGAGATACCTACCTTATCCATGAAGAGGTACCTACCTTATCCATGAAGAGGCACCCACCTTATCCATGAAGAGATACCTACCTTATCCATGAAGAGGTACCTACCTTATCCATGAAGAGGTACCCACCTTATCCATGAAGAGGCACCCACCTTATCCATGAAGAGATACCTACCTTATCCATGAAGAGGTACCTACCTTATCCATGAAGAGGCACCCACCTTATCCATGAAGAGATACCTACCTTATCCATGAAGAGGTACCTACCTTATCCATGAAGAGGTACCTACCTTATCCATGAAGAGGTACCCACCTTATCCATGAAGAGATACCTACCTTATCCATGAAGAGGTACCTACCTTATCCATGAAGAGATACCCACCTTATCCATGAAGAGATACCTACCTTATCCATGAAGAGGTACCTACCTTATCCATGAAGAGGCACCCACCTTATCCATGAAGAGATACCTACCTTATCCATGAAGAGGTACCTACCTTATCCATGAAGAGGTACCTACCTTATCCATGAAGAGATACCCACCTTATCCATGAAGAGATACCTACCTTATCCATGAAGAGGTACCTACCTTATCCATGAAGAGGCACCCACCTTATCCATGAAGAGATACCTACCTTATCCATGAAGAGGTACCTACCTTATCCATGAAGAGGTACCTACCTTATCCATGAAGAGGCACCCACCTTATCCATGAAGAGGTACCTACCTTATCCATGAAGAGGTACCTACCTTATCCATGAAGAGGCACCCACCTTATCCATGAAGAGGTACCTACCTTATCCATGAAGAGGTACCTACCTTATCCATGAAGAGGCACCCACCTTATCCATGAAGAGGTACCTACCTTATCCATGAAGAGGTACCCACCTTATCCCTGAAGAGGCACCCACCTTATCCATGAAGAGGTACCCACCTTATCCATGAAGAGGTACCTACCTTATCCATGAAGAGGTACCCACCTTATCCATGAAGAGGTACCTACCTTATCCATGAAGAGTTACCCACCTTATCTATGAAGAGGTACCTACCTTATCCATGAAGAGATACCCACCTTATCCATGAAGAGGTACCCACCTTATCCATGAAGAGGTACCCACCTTATCCATGAAGAGATACCCACCTTATCCATGAAGAGGTACCCACCTTATCCATGAAGAGGTACCTACCTTATCCATGAAGAGTTACCCACCTTATCTATGAAGAGGTACCTACCTTATCCATGAAGAGATACCTACCTTATCCATGAAGAGGTACCTACCTTATCCATGAAGAGGCACCCACCTTATCCATGAAGAGATACCTACCTTATCCATGAAGAGGTACCCACCTTATCCATGAAGAGGTACCTACCTTATCCATGAAGAGGTACCTACCTTATCCATGAAGAGGCACCCACCTTATCCATGAAGAGGTACCTACCTTATCCATGAAGAGGTACCTACCTTATCCATGAAGAGGTACCTACCTTATCCATGAAGAGGTACCCACCTTATCCATGAAGAGGTACCTACCTTATCCATGAAGAGGTACCTACCTTATCCATGAAGAGGTACCTACCTTATCCATGAAGAGGCACTCACCTTATCCATGAAGAGGTACCTACCTTATCCATGAAGAGGTACCCACCTTATCCATGAAGAGGTACCCACCTTATCCATGAAGAGGTACCCACCTTATCCATGAAGAGGTACCTACCTTATCAATGAAGAGGTACCTACCTTATCCATGAAGAGGTACCCACCTTATCCATGAAGAGGTACCTACCTTATCCATGAAGAGGTACCCACCTTATCCATGAAGAGGTACCCACCTTATCCATGAAGAGGCACCTACCTTATCCATGAAGAGGCACCCACCTTATCCATGAAGAGGTACCCACCTTATCCCTGAAGAGGTACCCACCTTATCCCTGAAGAGGTACCCACCTTATCCATGAAGAGGTACCCACCTTATCCATGAAGAGGCACCCACCTTATCCATGAAGAGGTACCCACCTTATCCATGAAGAGGCACCTACCTTATCCATGAAGAGGCACCCACCTTATCCATGAAGAGGTACCCACCTTATCCATGAAGAGGCACCCACCTTATCCATGAAGAGGTACCCACCTTATCCATGAAGAGGCACCTACCTTATCCATGAAGAGGCACCCACCTTATCCATGAAGAGGTACCCACCTTATCCCTGAAGAGGTACCCACCTTATCCCTGAAGAGGTACCCACCTTATCCCTGAAGAGGTACCCACCTTATCCATGAAGAGGCACCCACCTTATCCATGAAGAGGTACCTACCTTATCCATGAAGAGGTACCCACCTTATCCATGAAGAGGTACCCACCTTATCCATGAAGAGGTACCCACCTTATCCATGAAGAGGTACCCACCTTATCCATGAAGAGGTACCCACCTTATCCATGAAGAGGCACCCACCTTATCCATGAAGAGGCACCCACCTTATCCATGAAGAGGTACCCACCTTATCCATGAAGAGGTACCTACCTTATCCATGAAGAGGCACCCACCTTATCCATGAAGAGGTACCCACCTTATCCATGAAGAGGTACCCACCTTATCCATGAAGAGGCACCCACCTTATCCATGAAGAGGCACCCACCTTATCCATGAAGAGGTACCCACCTTATCCATGAAGAGGTACCTACCTTATCCATGAAGAGGCACCCACCTTATCCATGAAGAGGCACCCACCTTATCCATGAAGAGGTACCTACCTTATCCATGAAGAGGCACCCACCTTATCCATGAAGAGGTACCTACCTTATCCATGAAGAGTTACCTACCTTATCCATGAAGAGGTACCTACCTTATCCATGAAGAGTTACCCACCTTATCCATGAAGAGGTACCTACCTTATCCATGAAGAGGCACCCACCTTATCCATGAAGAGGTACCTACCTTATCCATGAAGAGGTACCCACCTTATCCATGAAGAGGCACCCACCTTATCCATGAAGAGATACCTACCTTATCCATGAAGAGGTACCTACCTTATCCATGAAGAGGTACCTACCTTATCCATGAAGAGGCACCCACCTTATCCATGAAGAGGTACCTACCTTATCCATGAAGAGGTACCCACCTTATCCATGAAGAGGTACCTACCCTGTCCATGAAGAGGTACCTACCTTATCCATGAAGAGGTACCTACCTTATCCATGAAGAGGTACCTACCTTATCCATGAAGAGGTACCCACCTTATCCATGAAGAGGTACCTACCTTATCCATGAAGAGGTACCTACCTTATCCATGAAGAGGCACCCACCTTATCCATGAAGAGGTACCCACCTTATCCATGAAGAGGTACCCACCTTATCCATGAAGAGGTACCCACCTTATCCATGAAGAGGTACCCACCTTATCCATGAAGAGGTACCCACCTTATCCATGAAGAGGTACCTACCTTATCCATGAAGAGGTACCTACCTTATCCATGAAGAGGTACCCACCTTATCCATGAAGAGGTACCCACCTTATCCATGAAGAGGCACCCACCTTATCCATGAAGAGGTACCCACCTTATCCATGAAGAGGTACCCACCTTATCCATGAAGAGGCACCCACCTTATCCATGAAGAGGTACCCACCTTATCCCTGAAGAGGTACCCACCTTATCCCTGAAGAGGTACCCACCTTATCCATGAAGAGGTACCCACCTTATCCATGAAGAGGCACCCACCTTATCCATGAAGAGGTACCCACCTTATCCATGAAGAGGCACCTACCTTATCCATGAAGAGGCACCCACCTTATCCATGAAGAGGTACCCACCTTATCCATGAAGAGGTACCTACCCTGTCCATGAAGAGGTACCTACCTTATCCATGAAGAGGTATCTACCTTATCCATGAAGAGGTACCTACCTTATCCATGAAGAGGTACCTACCTTATCCATGAAGAGGTACCCACCTTATCCATGAAGAGGTACCCACCTTATCCATGAAGAGGCACCCACCTTATCCATGAAGAGGTACCTACCTTATCCATGAAGAGGTACCCACCTTATCCATGAAGAGGTACCCACCTTATCCATGAAGAGGTACCCACCTTATCCATGAAGAGGTACCTACCTTATCCATGAAGAGGTACCCACCTTATCCATGAAGAGGTACCCACCTTATCCATGAAGAGGTACCCACCTTATCCATGAAGAGGCACCCACCTTATCCATGAAGAGGCACCCACCTTATCCATGAAGAGGTACCCACCTTATCCATGAAGAGGTACCCACCTTATCCATGAAGAGGTACCTACCTTATCCATGAAGAGGTACCTACCTTATCCATGAAGAGGCACCTACCTTATCCATGAAGAGGTACCTACCTTATCCATGAAGAGATACCTACCTTATCCATGAAGAGGTACCTACCTTATCCATGAAGAGATACCTACCTTATCCATGAAGAGATACCTACCTTATCCATGAAGAGGTACCTACCTTATCCATGAAGAGATACCTACCTTATCCATGAAGAGGCACCCACCTTATCCATGAAGAGGCACCCACCTTATCCATGAAGAGGTACCCACCTTATCCATGAAGAGGTACCCACCTTATCCATGAAGAGGTACCTACCTTATCCATGAAGAGGTACCTACCTTATCCATGAAGAGGCACCCACCTTATCCATGAAGAGGTACCCACCTTATCCATGAAGAGGTACCCACCTTATCCATGAAGAGGCACCCACCTTATCCATGAAGAGGCACCCACCTTATCCATGAAGAGGTACCCACCTTATCCA